>NC_067451.1:19842500-20142500 GCF_025434085.1 Hippocampus zosterae
TTCACATTGTGGGTACCTTGAGACAGAAGTTTAATTCATCAGATCACACTCATCACCCAAAATACCATCTATCAATCCATTTTCTGCACTACTTCTTCTGAACAGTAGCCCATCTCGGCTGACTTCAGGCGGAAGGCAGACCACACCCTGAACTGGTCGTCAGTCAATCGCAGGGCATGTAAAGATGAACAACAATTCACACCCACATCCACACTGAGTGCTAAACCATTCCACGATGCACACACCCAAGTCAGGCAAGTGTACCACTACACCAGGCATGTCCAAAGTCCGGCCCGGGGGCCAAATCCGGCCCGCGGTCGAATTTCATCCGGCCCTCGGTCCCTGTCATAAAATCAGTGCCGTCTGGCCCGCAGGTTGGGCGCAATGGAACACGTGTTGCATTGACTGAGGTCTCGTAGACTGGTGAGTGATGTTTCATAGAGTACTGCTTCCCTCTAGTGGCTAAATGAGTAATAGCATTCACTAAATGAGTAATAGCATTTAGACACTAGAGGGCATCACTCACGAGTTAACAAGACATCACTCCGTGTTTATATTGACTGATATGTCATATTTCAAATGATCCTTGCAGTTGTGGATATGTGTATTGCTTGTTCCTTTCCCTGTTGTTCGAGTCAAAGGTTTTGTGACTATTGAAAAGTCATGGTGATACATTTTATGTTTCAAATCAATCAATTTGCACTCAGGAGACTTCTGTTTAAGAAAAAGTCAAGTGAATAAGCAGTTGCATGTGATATACCCGTTTCAAATGAACCAAAAGAAATTCTTAAGATTGTTGAAATTAAAATAAAAATGGAAATGTGAAACAGACTGGCTTACTAAAATTTGTTGAACAATATTGTTGTTCAATGTAAAGAATGTCAGCCAAGGTCGGCCCCCCGACATTTTACCACATAAAATCTGGCCCCCTTGGCAAAAAGTTTGGACACCCCTGCACTACACCATCAGCGACTCACTCGAAACAGTTTTTTTTCCTCAATCATCTTTACCCATTAATGGAAATGCCATTAATCCATTTTATAACCACTCCACAAAAGGTGCATTTGTTTTGTGTTATTTAACATGTAAAACAGCACTGTATATGGCAATATTGTACTGGATTAAAGCAGTGTTAAACACGATTAAATATTTTTTGCATCATGATTAATTCACTGCATATTCTTGATGCGAGTGTGACAAGGCCACTGAGGATGCGGGGGGACAATACAATCCAGTCACGCAGAGAGAAATGGAGTTTCACAATGTACTAAATGTAAATAACTCTGTAAGCTATAGGAATATGGTCATTTTTCACAGAGGGAAAAGATTATTTGCCTGCATTGTTATACCGTCTGCATGTGTTGCTGCACCATTTGTGTTCACTATCCGTTGCTTAAAGCCTTACAATTAGGACTGTCACTCTTCAATTATTTTAGAATTGATTATAAGACAGGAGTAGGGAACTTCGGTTTCTTGAGAGCCCTATCCTGACACTTTTAGATCTCTCTCTACTTCAATACACCCGATTCAAATGATCAGCTCATCTGCAAGCTCTGTCGAAGGCCGAAATGATCACGATCAATTGAATCAGATGTGTTAGAGAAGGGAGAGATTAAAATAGGCAGGATATGGCTCTCAAGGAACCAGAGTCCCCAGCCCCTGCTTTAGCGGCTTGGAGAACTTTTTTTTGGAAGAACTGTCACTATCTGCCAAACTGCTACTTCTAGTGAAACGGGTTAGGTTGAGCTCACTGCCACCATAAAGCGTTACGCACATTAAATCAAATAATTTAAGAGTCCTAAAAAAAAGAAAAATTAAATAAAAAATATAAAAAGCACCACCAAAAAACCCCAGCTTAGTAATAGTTATTACATCAAAAGATTCATAATTGGAGTCGCTTGTATCTCAAGGCACCAATGTATTCAATATTTCAGAATACAGAGCACTTTCGAGGCTTATGTTTCTGAGTGGATATTCAAACCTACCCTTGGCCCTCTCTCATTGTCCCGCTCTGCCTGTTTTCTCATTTGTTCCAGTGCGGCATGAGTGTTCAGGTAGAGCAGCATGGGAGTATCTTTGGACACGTAAGCCACCTGAAGTAGTGACGGAAAGAAGCTGATTACTGAGCATGATGAAATGCTACTATCATAAAGCCAAACAGACAGAGTGCAGTGCTGACCTCTGGTTTTCCATATAGGTTGACACTGCAACCTTGCCAGGTGAATACTGCGATCTTGGCGCCTGCTCCAAAAGTGTACTTCTTGTTTCGGTTCAATTCTGACCCAAACACTTCTGCCATTCCTGTAAGGAGTTCTAACTCAACATGCTCCGCAGCCTCCCCAGCTTCCACCTCAAAACGAAGTTCAGTCTCCTTCTCCAGGTCAAATCTGGTGCCGACTTTACCTGGTTGCAATGGATCGTCACTCGTCTTTTCTACCCCTTCTGTTGCCATGATAATGCTAAAAAGGTGAAAAAACAGGGAAAATATGATCACATATTCATAAAGATTATGATCTCACCTGACACCTTGTTTCGATGTGATTAATTCTATGGGAAATTGAAAGAAAATGGCATATGTGTAACATATGTAATAGTAACCTCCTTATTAATAAATGTCATTGCATGAGAATTCGTTTAGAAACACTACTTCATCCACTGTAAAATTTGGTGTTAAATACGATTACAAAGCAGTTGCTTACCGCTCAACTAAAACATAAGCGATACTAATCGCCTACTATTTCAAGTCAAAGCATCAACAATAACTTTCAAATGAATATAGACAAGTGATATACATTAACGCCATACTTACACGTGTATTTACGAACTAATAACGTGTTTTCTAGGGTCAATCACTTTCGTGTGGGATAGTGAGCGTCGCTTGTTGATGGCGTCACTACTCGCAACCAACAAGAGGCAAGTAGATGAATACGCGTGACTTCCTCTCCGTACATCCTGCGGTATCCGGTTGTTCAGTATGTTCTGCGCCTTTATGTGCATCTTATAGGGAAAGTCGACTACAAATATAAACTTGTAATGTCCTTTTAATAGTATAAAAATAATTAAGATAGTTGAGATATGCTGCACATCTAAACGTCTTTTGACGACATTATCCGTCATTAAGTAGCATTGGGTTCGTCGTGTACACTGCTTAATTCCAAGTCATATAAACAATCCAATAACATGAAAAAAATGCAAAAAAGTAAGTATTTTATTTCGAGAGAGTGGAGAAAAACAGTAAAAATACCATAAATGTCACACTTGGTACTCTAAACTACAAACGCACAACAGTGTGGTAACGGATGTGTTTGTTCTATAATGGTCCAGTAGATGTCACCAAATGTTCATATGCATGAGCTGGAAAAGCTTGGTTCATCAGAGGAGAGACTGCATTCAGTTTGGTCACTCCTCATCATTCTGCTTCCACAAGCCACACCCATGAACAATTACCTGCACGAGAGAGATGATGGGCCTTTATAGACGACAGTATTGTAATTTATCACAAACAACTTCTGAGTGGCAGCTTGTTAACCCAACAGCCCAAGGGTCCTGGGTTTTAAATGTAAGATGACAAAGTGTCCATGCATTGCAACTTAAATTTTAACTTGAATTTTAATTTGATGTGTTTTCATTCCAATCATGTCACAGCTGCAGTCGATCTAATGTCAGGTGCCCTAAAAAAAACTGACATTTCTTTCGCCAAGAGAGAACATTGTAGCACAGGCCTTAACTAACAAGAAAGTTGATTTTTTTTGTCAACAAACCAATTGAGAGTGACAAACGGCAGCGTCATTACTTTCTTGGTATAGCAGACACTCCAAGTAATGTTTTTACAAATACACAACGCGTAATTGTTTTTTTTAATAATAAGACTTATCTAGACTGTGACAAGCATCTTGAAGCATCCTTTTTTTTGTGCCAAACTGCTGCATGTTATGATTTGAGTTGTTTGCTCTCAGCATCTTGCGCTGGTATCTCACACTTTTGCTCGTAAGTCTAGGAAAAAAAAGAACAAAAAAAATCCAAAGGGGGACAGGGGTAATGGCCCTTATCATGAAGAACTCATTACTATTCCTAAATCAGGATACCACTGTATCTTTCAAAATGACAAACCTTCTCGAAGCATCTACCGGTAGTCAGCACCGACAGCCTCCAGTAGAGCAGAAACTACAACATCAGGTTCTGGAAATTTGAGTTTACGAGGAGGCCCTTTTTTTATTCCTGTCCAGAGAGGTGTTTCTATTAACATAAGACACAAGAAAAGATGGTGGTATAAGAATTATCATTATCACATTGTGATTGGTAATGATGGAAAACACAGTGCAAGTCACCCTGCACACACCCCCTTCCATCCCCTCAGGCTACGGAGCATCCCGAGCAGTACCAGGAGGCTGAGGAACGCTTCTTTCCACAAACTGCTAAGACTGTTAAACTCACACTGTGCTCTGCAGCCCCTATTTCTATTTGTCCCTGCACATCAAGCACTTTATTGTTGAACACACTATAATCTACATTTTGTTGTTCCGCAAACCACAATTCCAGTGAAATCAAGGCTGAGACCTTGGGTATTGGATCATAAATACACTAAAATTCCTTGGAATATTTGGCATTAAACACAATCAAGGTGTCCCAATTTCAGTTTTCCAATAAGAAATATAATCTTGATTGATTGAACATAATCTCAGTTCCAGTTAAATAATTGTAGAAACAATGTTCTAAATCAAGGAAGGACAACAGGCGGCCTGCGACCACACTCGAGTGGCCCCTTGATTTAAAATAAATAATTACATAAAAATAACAAATATTTAGTTTTTCTTTACAAAGCCAAATAATGCTCTCAAAAACACTGACAAACATCCTGTACATTTTACCATGAGGAACCAGGGGAAATGGGTAGGGGAGCGTGAGGGCATGTGATTATTTTGTCGTTTCCTTCAAGCACTTTGTTGTTGGGTTTGGACTTGAACATATTAAGAGCATGTATTTTGCACATGTGTATGTAATTTGCCCAAATTTAAATGAGCATTTTTGTCATAGCTCTAGATAGGAAGTGAGTGGTCATATGTGACTCCCATGTAGAACTTATGAAAAATTGTACTCCCCTTTGACATTTAAGTTGCCCATCTTTTTTCCAAGTAGTATCTCAACATTTTTAACGGTCAAGCAAGTATAAAAGTACTTAACACAATTAAGTCAATTCATTCAGCTCACCTTTGCCTCCCTCTATGAGAGTGATCTCAAAGCTGTTCCTGCGAGGCTTCTCGGGGTTGAGGACCACAGTCAGTTCTGGGCGTGCAGCCAAAAGGGCAGCTTTTACCCCCTCGGCATTACGCCCATACACTCGTCAGCTCTTACTGCCAAAAATAACAGATCGTCACAAGAATGTAAGTGCTGCTTACCAAGCTGCCATACCACATTTTTTCTTCCACAGTATGAGTACGAGTACTTTTGAGTGCTTGTCAATACTGAGTACTGGTATGTGTTAATGCCATTCTGTCATGTAATTATGATGAAAATTTGTTATCTATCAAGTTAAAAAATATATAATAATAAAATAAACACCAATAGAATGGTTTTGACCATTCTCACCCCGTTTATACTGAATGTTAATCAGAGATTTTTGGGGGGAGGGAAGAATTCCCAAAAGCATCTCAGTGGGAGTCAATTATATGCAGCTTCTCGCTATTCGTAGGCCAGCCCCAACCTTGCCTGCAAGTTGAATCCTTGTGGTATTTATGAATTCACAAAACCCTGAGAATCCATCTTGTCCAGAGCCCGTTGATTTTTTCAGAGCCAAAGCAACAGTATGTTTCGGGGTGGGATGTGCGGCTTTGACAAAAATATTTATTGGTTGACATCAGCTTGAATCAAAAATCAACGTCTGTAATTTAAAACACCCCTTATCCGCATATATGCATTGCAAAACGAACAACTATCACTCAACGCCATAATGCCATCTGTGCAATAATTGAGATCACAGGAGTCAGGTAGTCAAAACAAGGTGAATGCCGGTGACATTTTCATCTGTTGCCATGATTGGTCAAAACAAAACTTTGGGATGCATGCACAAGTTGCCGCTTCGCCAAATCAGCGCAATGAATTGGAGTAAATGCTTTCCCGAGCAGATCGCATTGGAGCAGTGCCAGCTTCATAGTGTGGAGAACTCCTTTGAGTGATTCACGTATAAATCTTGCTCTACCCAGGCTAGGCCGGGAATAGCGGGAGTCAACTGCATATAAATTAAGCTACAGGCAGAATCAACTAGGTGGACTCCAAGGCCTGCACAGTGGAGTTTGGTTAACTTACAAAAAGAGACACACTACTGTATGGAGGACTTGACAGAACAATGAATACTCTGACTGGATATGTATTTTAATCTCAACATTGAAAACCAGCTCTGGACATGTAGGCCACTGTTGTCTTTTGTGTTACATGCATGCTTACCAGTGTTCAATCACCACTCTTTGGCCTTGCAGCACAGGCACCGCTTCTTCTTTTGCTGCCTTGACGGGTTTCTGCTTCTCGTCCTCATCCTCAGTTTTGCGTTTTCTCCCACGACGGCCTAAAGACATAATCGCGTTATCCCCCCAATTTTTTACATCAGATTTAAAGATGTTTGTTCGTTTGTGTTTTTCTGAATAAAATGCAACAAAACGTAAACTTTGACTCCACTCATTCAATTACAGAAGAACGATGAAACCTGCTAATTGTGGTGTTGTATTTGAAATATTGAAATTTAAAAAGGTAATTTCACCCACTTTAGAACGTGAATGGCAACAGCGGAAACTAGAATAATATAAATTTTGTAACGACGTTTGGTTTTAAGACGTGATGTAAGCAAGAGTGGAACTTTTAGAGACCAAATCTAAATGAGGACATGACCGACCTGCTCCGGACGCCATAGTTGTTATGAAACTTTCGCGGGGTAGCGGACTGTACTAACACGCAAATGTTGATGGGGGTATGAATAAACAAATTATTAAACCTTTGTGGAATAATCACGGTACCCCAACTGGGAAAAGCAAACCATTGATTACGTTTACGCTTTACACCACCGGTTGTCAAAGTTTATGGGTCCAGAGTGCATTTACAGCGGGGAAAATTGTGGGCTAAATTTTTCAAGACTACCTTTAATCTCCGGACATTGAAATCTACCTTAAAAACTTTATTGTTCACTGCAAGCAGATTCATAAACCAGAAATACGTACAGTATTATGTCACTATCTGGGTTTTGATTTACGTGTTTCTCTTTTCTGCTTTTATCTTGAGTTTCATCTTTTAATTTAATGAATTTATTTATTTACTTGCCTCTGTAAAGTACTATGGATTTGATCATCAATTAGAGCTGGGCGGTTATGGAAAAAAATAATCACCATTATTTCGATTTTGATTGAAATCATGATTTAATTTAATTCCTAAACATCTCTTTATGATATTATATGGTTTTATCCTTGAATTTTGAGTAAAGTAAAATTCCTTGAAAACTCAACTTAAAATAAAACTGTATAACTCGAAAGGACAATAAGAAAATAAATTAGTAAGAAAGTTACTCAGAATATCGTAAAAGAATGGCAATCAAAACATAATTCTAACAAATGCCGGCTATTTCTGCTCTTTGGGCAGTGTGGCGCCTTGCCTGGATGGAGTACACACGAAGAATGAGATAAGAACAAAGCTATTGAGCCATATCAACATATATCGTTTTTCACTCAGTGGGAGAAATTTGTGCCTTTGAGAATTGTAATATGATCAATCTGTCTGTGTTTCCACAGGGTTTGTGTGCGTGAATATCCAATATTTGAAGGACTATCACACCCAAAGTCTATCCTTTTATAACTGGACCAAAGCCAAGCGATTGGTTGAGTATGTTTGTTTTATATCATTCTGGTCCCCATCAGTGGGAAATTAGCTTTCTGTAGATGATACAACTACTCATTTTTCAGACCCCCAAGCTACAACTCGTGAACCCCTGGATGTCCGGGGATCCCAGTTTGAGAGCGATTTCGTAACATTGTTGTGAACTCATCTATATATATATATTGCGCGTCGTCCCGCACGCGGTCTGTCCTTCCGTCTGTCCCTTTTCAAAACGTACCTACTTCACCGCGCCGCTGCGCGCCGCCACTGCGCCGCTCAGGCAGTGGCTCACTACGATCGCGCGGGCATCTTAGCGAAAAAATGTTGTCTACCCACAAGCATTGCAACGACATTGTTAGTTATTTAGTAGAGCTAAACATCTCTTTATTTTCGCGATACGCAATGAAGATGAACAAAAAGTTTAACCAAGCAACAACACTTTTGTGGGCCGAAGGCCCACCTTACCAGCCTTCCGCAGGAACTAGTTGATGAGCCGCCCGGAGGGCGGCGAACCACCACCTTACCAGCCTTCCGCAGGAACTAGCTGATGAGCCGCCCGGAGGGCGGCGAACCAGCTAGTTTAGTATATATGTCTTGAGTTGTATCATGGTTGTAAATTGTGTTTTCCTCCAACAAAAGTGGAAAAGTGCCACAAATGTATTATCTCAGGCCGCAATTAGAAAAAGGGATTAAACTATTGTTTGAATTGCAATTTGAATTGAATTGCCTGTCAATGGGCAATGCATATTGGACTCCACCACCTCATTCTATTTGCTAATCCTTTCATGTAATATTTTGGCACTCGTTTAAATGTTGATATCATCTCTGATCTAAACTGCTTCATCCTGCTTAAGTCACACTTCTGGTACTTGTAATTGAAAATCAGTGCATAACAACGATAGTAGCACAGATGAATACAGGGCTTGTGTACTTTTGTTACTTTTAGTAATCCCTGGGCGGTACGGTAGTCCAGTGGTTAGCACGTCGACTTCACAGTGCAGAGGTGCCGGGTTCAATTCCAGCTCCGGCCTCCCTGTGTGGAGTTTGCATGTTCTCCCCGGGCCTGCGTGGGTTTTCCTCCGACGTTCCAAAAACATGCATGGCAGGCTGATTGATCACACTAAATTGTCCCTAGGTGTGAGTGTGCATGGTTGTTCGTCTCTGTGTGCCCTGCGATTGGCTAGCAAAGGGTTCAGGGTGTCCCCCGCCTGTTGTCTGAAGACGGCTGGGATAGGCTCCAGCACCACCCGCGACCCTAGTGAGGATTAAGCGGTTCGGAGAATGAATGAATGAATAGTAATCCCTGAATATTCTTTATTGTTGAACAATTGACGATGACATCTAAAAGATGGACAAATGCACGAAAAAATCTGTCAAAGACCAGATGGATGTGCTCAATTACTGTACTTCAAATCCAAAAGCCAATACAATATGTGGTTATCAAGATAATAGCAGATGCATGCTTGTTACCCAGGATGTGGCGTTCACATTTATAGAAATCGTGGAAATGTAAATGCTTGACGACATCAGAGGGTGTGACTGTGTCAACAAACAAAGGCTGTCAAATCTGCTGAAAAACCAAGCTGAGGCGGTGTGTGACTCATGCGTGCTCATAATAGTCATGTTCTTTTTTGTTTTCTTGACAAACAATTCCACGTTTACAGTTTTACTCTTGTTTCAGACTCAAATTGTTTTGCATGATAACAGTTGTGCACATGATCTTAAATCACAGGAGTCAAATGCCCTAATCTCACCATACTCTCCTCTTTTCCCTTGTCGTAGGATTTGAAATTATGGTTCGCATTTCAAAGTAGGATTTTGCATTAGAGGTAAGAGTTTCAAAGTAGGTTTTTATTGGGGCTGGGGTTTCCAAGTAGGGGTTTAATTCATATTTAGGTTTTTTAATAAGATTTAACCAAGGGTTAGGGTTTCAAACTATGGTGAGGATTTCACAGTAGGGTTTTAAACAAGTGTTAGGCTTTCAAAATCGGCTTTTGAACTAGGGTTACACTCTTGTCATTAGTTTAATACAAATGCTATCTCTCAAAAGTGCTGGTGGTATCAGTTACTTGGTATATAAGAGTTAAGTACTCGTACTGGTATTGGCCTGGGAAAAAGTGTTACCGAACTTCCCTAGTTGTTAACTAGGATTAGTGTTTCAAAATAGGATTTTAAACTAGAGTTTGGGTTTGAAAGTAGGGTCACAATTTATATCACAGTTTTAGGATTTCAAAGTAGGGTTACCATTCCGAATTGTGGTTTTAATCTATCTATCTAAAAGGAAGCGAAAGATTCAGAACAGATGGCGATGTGAACTGTGAGATCCACCACAGCGGGAAGGAGGGCATCAAAGGTCTGTTCTCTTTTTCTACTTAACTGCACATGTTATGATAAGATAAGAAAACCTCTGTCTCACAATGGTTATTTTTGTCAAACTGAAGAAATGAAGTTCAGAGGACAATGAACCCAAGAAGTTATATTTCTTTGTGAGTGTTGTGCCTCTCGCTTCATGTCTACTGGGATTGGGTACAGCTAACACTGTATCTTGCCACAAACAAGATACAGTGAAATTGGGGTGCAACTCCACGTTTGTGTTTCAAGAATGACAAATCTCAAACAATATTAGTAACCACGCAAACCAAATTATGCAGTGCAATGGCTATAAACCACAAATGTTGAAGGTACGGTAGCGCTGGAGTCGGAGATGCTGACTCTTCAAAGGATAGTACAGCGGAACCTTTTTTTATTTATTTGTTTGTTTTGATAAACGCAGTCCAAAAAGTCAGACTAAAATTAAATTGAACAAAATTCAAAGGAGAATTCATTCATTCATTCATCTTCCGAGCCGCTTGGTCCTCACTAGGGTCGCGGGGGTGCTGGAGCCTATCCCTGCTGTCTTCGGGCAGTAGGCGAGGGACACCCTGAATTGGTTGCCAGCCAATCGCAGGGCACACAGAGACGAACAACCATTCGCACTCACACTCACACCTAGGGACAATTTAGAGTGTTCAATCAGCCTGGCACGCATGTTTTTTTTGGAATGTGGGAGGAAACCGGAGCACCCGGAGAAAACCCACGCAGGCCCTGGGAGAACATGCAAACTCCACACAGGGAGGCCGGAGCTGGAATCGAACCCGGTACCTCTGCACTGTGAAGCCGACATGCTAAGCCCGGTAGTCCCGTGGCTGCCCAAAGGACAATTGTCCGAAGGAAATAATGTAAATCCAATGTTATCCATTCCAGACAACCGAAAATACCAACATAAACAGATTTCATCGAGAATAACGATAATTCAACATCCAAAATATGTTGTAAAATAAATGGGAATGACGAGTGAAATGGATGAATGACACCTTTATAGAAAATACTTGATGTGGACAAAAACTTTCTCTCCAAGTGTCAGATCTGCAAACTTACTTGTCTACCTTGGTGCGGCAATATGCAAAGAGTGTTGGTGTTAGTGTGAGGTCAGTGCAGTGATGGGTGGCCGAGTTTGTTTATTCAGGTCTTGATGGACCGAGAGCTCCTGCCACAAACTAGGTGGGTGATGTAACTTGTGACTGCCTCTGTTCTTCCGATGCAAGTGGACGTTTCAATGTCCTTCACGGAGGGTTGGGGGCAGCTGATGATCCTCTGCGCTGTCTCGACTACTCTTTTGAGCCCCCTCTGTTCTGCCAGTGAATGGGGATGGGGAAAAAAAAGAAAAGTAATCAGAAAACAAACTCAAAGTTCATATAACTAAAATATGTTTGCCTCTAATCTTTGGTTATTTTTGGCCGGTGTCTGCAGGTGTGAACACAGCTTCCACTGGTGTGCGTCTGAGTGCCAGAAGTAGGGACCATGCCGGACTGTCAGACTCGTTTGGGGATGCGACGAGCCCTAACCTTCATCACGGGCCTGGTGGAGTGTCTTTGTTTTGCAGGCATCTTATTTGGGTGGGCCTCACTTGTTTTCGTCCTCAAGAAGGAGGGTTACTTCAACTATCTGTGTGTCAACAGCACAGGAATCAATGGCTCACAGGTTTTAGGTCAGCTTACGATTCTCATACTTTTGATCTTGAATAAAAGGTGTAACATTGGCTTCTTCCTTGGGTCTTTCAGATTGCAGTGGACAAGATGAGCAGCTCTCCCTGGTCTTCACCATTGCATCCTTCATGAATAATTTTCTGACAGTCGCAAGTGGTTTCATTTTCGACCACTTTGGCACAACAGTGGCTCGGCTCTTGGGAATGTGAGTGCATCTTGACACAACTTGTTCAGTGCCTTGATGAAGTTCACTCAGTTTGGGTGAAACGTCGATAAATGGAGTTGAAGTCATTCTAAGGGTTGCTCATTACGAATATCAGCATGGTTTCCAAGAGGAGTGACTGAAAGGAAGGTGGCATCCAATAGACTTTTACATTTGGTAGGGATGGTTTGAAATTATTGATCAGTAATACACATGACCTATACAGTGGATAAAGAAAATACTCACCTGCAATGACGAGGGGTATGTCATGGACATACATTTTGGCAGCTCAAACATATGAAGATTTGTAGGCATAAGAAAAAGGCTTTGTGAATTAACATCCATTTTTCACCAGGGCCTGGATTCATAGATTCAGTGGACAGGCCCACAGCTTTTGAGATCGGTGACAAGGGCTTGATGTTTCATCGCATTTAAGGCTTGTTTCATGCACTTGTTTTTTTTTCTAATGACTCTCTCTCTCTTTCTCTATCTATCTATCTATCTATCTATCTATCTATCTATCTATCTATCTATCTATCTATCTATCTATCTATCTATCTATCTATCTATCTATCTATCTATCTATCTATCTATCTATCTATCTATCTATCTATCTATCTATCTATCTATCTATCTATCTATCTATCTATCTATCTATCTATCTATCTATCTATCTATCTATCTATCTATCTATCTATCTATCTATCTATCTATCTATCTATCTATCTATCTATCTATCTATCTATCTATCCATCTACACAGTAAAAACTTTGATCACATTGTTTTGTTACTCTAAAAAGGAATATGACTGAATGTTTCTGATCCACAGTAACTGTTGTATTGGGTCATTGTATTGCCTTAATATTTTAGTTCTCACACTGTTGGAGGATTGACAGTCTACAGCACATGTCCAAAGTCCGGCCCGTGGGCCAAATCCGGCCCGCGGTCGAATTTCATCCGGCCCTCGGCCCGTCATAAAATCAGTGCCGTCTGGCCCGCAGGTTGGGCGCAATGGAACACGTGTTGCATTGACTGAGGTCTCATAGACTGGTGAGTGATGTTTCATAGAGTACTGCTTCCCTCTAGTGGCTAAATGAGTAATAGCATTCACTAAATGAGTAATAGCATTTAGACACTAGAGGGCATCACTCACGAGTTAACAAGGCATCACTCCGTGTTTATATTGACTGATATGTCATATTTCAAATGATCCTTGCAGTTGTGGATATGTGTATTGCATGTTCATTTCCCTGTTGTTCGAGTCAAAGGTTTTGTGACTATTGAAAAGTCATGGTGATACATTTTATGTTTCAAATCAATCAATTTGCACTTAGGAGACTTCTGTTTAAGAAAAAGTCAAGTGAATAAGCAGTTGCATTTGATATACCTGTTTCAACCATTCGCACTCACACTCACACCTGGGGACAATTTTAGAGCGTCCAATCAGCCTGCCACGCATGTTTTTGGAATGTGGGAGGAAACCGGAGCACCCGGAGAAAACCCACGCAGGCCCGGGGAGAACATGCATTCGTTTCTGTGTGCCCTGCGATTGGCTGGCAACCGATTCAGGGTGTCCCCCGCCTACTGCCCGAAGACAGCTGGGATAGGCTCCAGCATCCCCCGCGACCCTAGTGAGGATCAAGCGGCTCGGAAGATACCTGTTTCAAATGAACCAAAAGACATTCTTAAGATTGTTGAAATTAAAATAAAAATGGAAATGTGAAACAGACTGGCTTACTAAAATTTCTTGAACAATATTGTTGTTCAATGTAAAGAATGTCAGCCAAGGTCGGCCCCCCGACATTTTACCACATAAAATCTGGCCCCCTTGGCAAAAAGTTTGGACACCCCTGGTCTACAGGAATGATAGACCCAACGACTCAGGTTTATATGTGCAAGACAAAAAGAACTGGTCATTGCAGGGTAATTTAACGGTTATGCATGTTATGGGTCTCTGGCTGCTCCATTCTATTCTATTCTATTCTATTCTATTCTATTCTATTCTATTCTATTCTATTCTATTGGAACCATAGAAACCAGGGTGTCAATGTGTCAGTTGTCCAAGCCAAATATGACATGTGCAAGAGTGAACGTCACCAAAACACGTCAATGAGACAGCAACTCATAAGGGCCGACGCACATGTTTGAAGCATCTGCATGTGCGTGACAGCGACAGAGAGAAACATGGTGTCCAGACAAAGAATGAGTGACAGCATAAAAAGCACACACACAAGGCCAGCGTAAAAATAGCACAGATATTCTGGAAGACAAGGAGTAGGTGCTGTGTATGTACGTCATCAGTGCGAGAAAAAAATATGCAGTATGTCGCATTTGTAGTGCACAGGAAGTATGTGGGGATACAATGCAAGCGCCTAAAGTTTTCTGAAATGGGAACATACTGTAGAAATATATGAAGGATAACCACAAATGGGTCAACCTCGAGGGGTCATTAGTGTGGTACACGCCCCGGAACTCCTCAACAGGGAGGCGCCCAGGAGGCATACTGTTAAGATGCCCGAGCCACCTCATTTGGCTCCTCTCAAGAGGAGCTTGACTCTGAGTCTCTCACGTTATCTATATCCTCCTCTCTCTCTCGCGTATGAGGGCAGCCTTGCGGTGTTAAATGTCCAGATGTTGCAGCCATTGGACAGTAGATTCATTAGGTGCTGTGAGGTTCAAGTCGCCATGTGTTGGTCGATGAATGGGACAGTAGTAGAGGAGATGTTCTGCAATTTGGAGTTCTGGTTTACAGTCGCAGAATGGTGATTCGGCAAGACCCCATCGGAACATGTTGTCGTTGAAATGGCCTACCCCATTTCTTAGGCGGTTGAGTCGTACCTAGACTTTCCGGGGTAGCGTTGAGCCAGGTGGGGGTTTGGTGTTGAGTTGGGCCATGAACTGGTTGTGTCTTGCAGTTTTATCCCAACTACTTCTCCATGCTTCAAGGATGTTAAAGTTGCAATCATGAAGTTCTGCAGCATGATGAGGAAAAGGGTGGCGAGATTTTAGCCTTTGGCGCTTTCCAGGTTGTACCTCGGCGATCAACTGGTTTAGGGCATGTTTTTTGTCCAGCAGAGCATGTTGAGCAAGGCAGTGGGTAGCTTTTTCTCTAAGTAAGCTGGCTGGGCCAATGCCTGCCAATACTGGTAGGAACTCCGTGGGGGTGGGACGCAGACATCCGGTGATTATCCTCATGGTGTCTTTGAGGGCAACATCAATCTTCTTTGAATGGGTACTTCGGCACCACACTGGTGTTGCGTATTCAACTGTGCTGTAAGTCAGTGCAAGAGCACTTGTACGGAGTGTGTGAGTGCTTGCACCCCAGGATGAGCCAGCTAGGCGTCTCAGCAGACAGTTTCGAGCTGTTACTTTGGCACGAAGAGCATCTATGTGCTGTTTATATGTGAGCTGTCGGTCGAGCTTCACTCCTAGATACGTGGGGGATGGGTTATGTGGGAGTGGAGTCCCATGCAGGTAGACAGTGAGTTGGCGCTTGGATTCCATGTTATTTAGGTGGAAAGGTGTGGTGGTAGTCTTTGCCAAGCTCATTTTAAGTCTCCACGTTCTCAGGTATTCCGCTATCAATGCCATATCAGCAGTTAGTGATTCTTCCACCATGTGCCAGCTTTTGTGGGAGTAGCATAGTGCAAGATCGTCAGCATATCCATATCGATGAGACTTGGTTTTGGGCATATTGCTGATAAAGATGTTAAAGAGGATAGGCGAGAGGCATGATCCTGTGGTACTCCATTTCTCAAGCGGCGCGGTCGACTGCGTTGTCCGTCGCTGGTCCTTAGCACAAAGCTTCGGTTTGCCAGAATATTTCTCAGGAAGCGAACCATTTGCTTGTCCGGAATCATCTGGAGAAGCTACAGTATCAGGACTTGATGCCATACAGTGTCATATGCCGCAGTTAGGTCAACCACGATAACTCCAGCCTTGCTTCACTTCTCGAAGCTATCTTCAGTAGTACTGGTCAGCTTGATTATTTGGTGGGTGGTACAGTGTCCATGTCGGAAGCCAGCTTGTTCTTTAGGCAGCTGGGGGTCAACCACTGAGTCAAGTCTGTTCAGGAGAAGTCGTTCCAAGATCTTATACGGAACACATAGCAGTGAGATAGGGCGGTAGCTCCTTGGGTCGTCGGGAGGTTTATGTGGTTTCAGCAGGGAAACCACAGTAGCTTTCCGACAGATCTTCGGTATAGACTGGTGTTTCATACAGGCTGAGAGGTATTTGCATAGCCAGTTCATGCATTTTTGGCCACAGTATTTCAAGAACTCAGATGGAATATTATCAGGGCCCTGAGCTTTGCCAGTCTTGATCTGTTTGATGACAGAGGTTAGCTCTTTGGTGGAAAAGGGAGCTGAGAGGAAGCCATCAACGCTTGGAGCATTCCATAATCTGGTGCATTCTTGTTTCACTCGGAGGTCATGGACTTTGTCAGCCTCTTTATACTTTCCATAGCTGATGTGCAATCGAGTTGGCGGTGACAGGGCAGCGTTTGGGTTGAAAGCTGCGTCCTGTGAGGCGATTGAAGGTCTTCCAAGCTGCTCTGCTGGAGTGTGTGAAGTCTATGCTTTGGACCCTGTCTTCCCAACGTTTCTTACGCTTTGCGTTGAGGCATTGCACGAGGTCGGTGGAAGTCTTGGTTGCTTCTTCACTGGTTGCGGCAGACAGGAAGTCTTTGTAGTGGCTGTCACGTTCCTCGTCCCATGTTGGTATGAGTTGGTGACGGTAAGCGCGTGGAATTGTTCTTTTTGCGGCTTTGTATAGGGCTTTACAGAACAACATATAAGACGTATTCAGGTCTGCTGATGTTGGGTCTGGTAGGTGACAGATATTGTTATCAGCTAAGCGCCTGAATTTAGTTCCAGTTGGCTTTTCGAAAGTTCCATCTATTCACAGCTTTGCTTGGTATTGGCCTAATTGGATTAGCCGGGAGTATGAGTGATGGTCTATGCTGTGACTTGGGAAACGGATTGAGGATTAACCGCTCTGGAATGGGTCCATTAATGTTGGCAAAAGCCAAGTCTGGGTTAGTTGTTGTGTTCAATCCTCTGGAGTGGAAGCTGTATGTTTTTTTTGGATCGTAGAGCAGTTCTAAGCCAGCGGCTGAGGCCCAGCTTTCAAGTGTTTCACCATCTGGATTAGTGGTTTGGTAGCCCCGTGTGGTGCTATGGGAATTGAAATCTCCGCTATATATTCAAGGAGAGGCAAAGGCAGGAATGGAATTGCCTTGCAATTTTGTGCTTGGTGGTTTGTACACATTGACTACGGTGGTGCCTTCACTTTCCGTTGCCGTCCATTTGTCACGTTCCGTGCCTGCCTGCAGGGGGCGGGCTTTCTCCCCGCCGACTGCACACCTGTTGTTCATTCGGGATGATTATGCTTCCTTTATTAGGAGACTCCGGCAGTTTACTCACTGCCGGAGAATTCCTTACGGTGCCATTGTTCTCTCGCGCTATTTCATCGTTCGATATTACTCGCTGCCTTTTTGCCTTACGGCCACTACTATTGTTATTCGCGTTGCATCCAAATTGTTATTGCTCTAAGTTTACTGATCTCTGTACTTCCTCGCTCTTTGTTTTCCCGCGAGCGTTTTCGGTTGTTTCCCTTATTTCCTGGTCCTTATTTGACCAGCGTTTTTTGTTACCGTTTTCCCTGTCGGGCTCTTTCTGTTCGTTATTAAAACCTTTTGTGTTTCATACAAGATCTTTTCGTGTCTGCTTTTCCCTGGGATCCACCTCGTTATTTTTGTTGTGCACGAGGCGATTTTTCATCGCCTCGGGCGCAACGTGACACCATTCCACTTCACCGTCACTTTGTGATGAGTTGATCGGGTTCCAGGTGGCAGAGTTCTTCACAAAAGTGGCTATTCCATGTATGCTGCTGTTGGTGCAAGCAGCCAGGTTGTAACCAGAAATCTTGAGTTTGGAATGATCCAGTGAGTGAGTCAGTTTATCCTTTTACCACCCCGGAGGGGGTTGCTGTTTCTAATTGTTGACATTCGCTCTACAGATTTGTAGATTACCAGGGCTCACCACTTGGAGGTTGTCAACGTGAGCCCCTATATCCTCCTGACTACCAGGAAGAAAAAATGTTGTCCAATCACATTTATTTTGAAATTCCCCAATCTATGTGAAGTAATTGGACGACTCCAAAAGAAATTTTTGAAATTCCACTCCAGAGGACATTTTTAAACACTTGAATACTAGGCTCAAATACACTTAAAACACCTCAAACAACACTTTAACGTGTTCATAGGAGTCTTATAAATAAAATGCCAACAGCATTTCAAGACAAAATGTGTTTGATAAAAAGTATTACTTTTCCTCTTCCCACGAAAAGTGCTTGCAGTGAGGGAAGCCATTTTCTTCTATTGAGAAGTCAAAGTAACAAAGCCCCACCCCTACAATTTAGTATCATTGGAAAGCACTGAATGTCCTCTTTAAAGCACAAAAGAAGTTAATGCAATTGGATGCACTGAGTGGGAGATATTTAGGTTCACAAATGTCCACTACAGAGGACAAAATTGAACTACTGGTAGTCAGGAGGCTAAGGGAGAGTGCGGACACCCGACAGAGTAAACTCATCTCATCCGCTTGTATACGGGATCTCATTCTTTTGTTCACAACTCACAGCTCATGACCATATTATCCACTACTAGGGCTTTGCCACAAGGATCTCTTTAAGCACCACGGTGATTTTAACCCCAGAGAAAGGAGAGCATACATCAGAGTCCATAGACTCTGGTTCTCCAAAAGATGGCATGTAGGAATTGAGGAGGTCTTTGAAGTAAGCCATGTGATGAAATTGCACATAAGCATTGGTCAATGACCAAGGATAGCTGCCATCAGGAGAATCCTCACTCAGTCAGGAGTATCTTACCACTGCATAGGCTCAAACATGATATTCTCAGTGGGAATTGGCCAATGGGCTTAGCCAGTGGAGTGACATCATGGTGACCGGGCCACTGTGCAAAAACATTTTTTGTGCCCAGACCATTGCCCTAAACACAAGCGCATGCTACCCACATAGACGCTTCAACACACAGCATACTATTTTAATATTGTGATTTGTACCGGTATTTTGAAGATGAAAAATACAGGATCACAAAAAAATGTTCCAATGCATCGTATTCAGTTTTTTAAAATCTCTTTGAATATATACAGGTACAAAAGGCATTACAAAAATAACAACAAAAGGTCACAAGTACTTTCCTCTGAATTTAAATCCCACCAATTCTGTGAAATGGTCTGGTAGGCTTGCACTACACGAGAAAATTGCTATAATATATAACTTTGGCGTATGAAGGCAGAATAAGATCGTAGAGTTCTCGATGTGTGAAGTCCACCATAGTCATTTAGAATTAACCCACAGCTAACGTATTTTTTTGCACGCTTCACATCATGTCGATGCACGTTATGACTAACAAGTGATTCATTTGTCTGTGGGAATTTTAGACAGCTGTTTTTTTCGCTTCCTTCATGGCACTCTTAACACCTAATGCCACAGCCCATTGCATCGGTTGCACCGTAGATATTTACACCACTGAGCTTAGCGTGTCAAAGAGTGTCATCAGCAGGCCGCAACAGAGAAAATGGAAGAGTCACAGAAAGCTGTAGAAGTGGACGTCCTTGATAGTCTGTTGGTCAGTTTATGAATCAAAAAGATGTTGTGATTCTTGCTGTTCAGCTCTTTGAGAACAGCAAGTTGGGCAAAAACAGTTGGACATTTGCACACAAAAGTTTAGAGAAGGTCAAACTAACATCACCTGCAAAGGTTGTAATACATTTTAGGTTCATCCTGAAATTTTACTTGAAAGCCAAATATTTGTTTTTGTGAGTATGGCACAGCACATGGATGTAAAACTTATAATTCAATGATATGTTTTGCTTGTATTGTATTAAGCAGCCAGACCTTATCATAACTCCATGTTAGAGTAAGTGCAATTTTCGGTTTGATGAGTCTCATCACTTTTCCTAACTGGTATGCTTTTGTGGCGTCATCACGACACAAAACTCTTTTAGATTCTCACGAAGCCGAAGTCTCACAAGATTTCTATTTGAACTGCGTTTTTTTTTTATTCTTTGAATTACAGTATAGTATTTTTGATATATGCGTGGGAGTGTGTGTGTGTGTGTGTGTATCACTATCACATTTGAATCAGCAATATCACAGTTAGGATTCTGTTAAGGGGGTGTGTGAATTCCAGGACAAGTTATCGCTGCATCTACAAGTATACATTATGTACGGTAACACTGTTTGGCCCCATGCTTGGAATCACACCTTTGTTCTGCCAACAAACCCTCCCCAAGACATTCTGGACATCTCATGTACAAATTATAGCCCAATCTGTACGCGTGAAGAGTGAATAGTATTGCTATTAATCAATTTACCAGATCAAACACACTCTGACGTGAATGGCTCACAATTCATGGACTCAACAACAAGCATTAAGGAGAGTGATTCACTTCAAATCTGTAATCTTTTAATGCCAAAACTTGTTTCTCACAACTTCATAAGTGACATCAACATCGAGATTTATTTCAAAGTCCTTTTTTGTTGTAAATGTTGATGTAATATTGTTTTTAATGAAGTGGACACGACCTGATCCGAATGTTTGTTCCAGACGTATAATTCCTTTAGAACCACACTCAGCCACTTAATGCAATGAAACCAAGGAACTGGCACTCACTTATGTCTGATCATTTCTTTATTCAAAAAAGAAGAAGAAAATGCAAAAAAAACAAACCAAAAAAAACCTGTTTATACCAGCTTTCATTTGAAAAACCACAGCGTTTGGTGAGTTATCAGATCAAATGCAAAAGCAGTTTGGTAAAAACCTTACAATACATTATACAGTGATTAAGGCTTCAGTGAGTACTGCAGCTTACAAAAGTTTGTTTCATGCTATCTAAAAGCTAATTCAATAAGGTAGCTGTAGCTGTTGGCATGTCTAAATAAATAAATAAATACATACATACATACATACATACATACATAAATAAAAATAAAAATGAGGATGCATTGTATTGTATTGTAAATAGGCTACTGCAGCAAATCTGTAGAATATCTGGAAATTATTTTTCCTGCTCAAGATTTTCAGACACACAACATATGCTCAACATAAAAATCTACTTATTCTTTTCATGATCAATGCAAATTGCTAATAATCTAATGCAAAAAACAACCAACCAAAAATAAAAAAACATTTTTGATTTTATTTTGTTTGACTTAACCAGCCAATTTAGTTTTTGTGTCCATTACTAAATGCAACTGAGTGAAAAGGGAAAAGTAGTGCAGAGGAAGTGCAGAGAAGCATATGACACCTGACGTATGTTGTGTGATGCATGTTTGAAGTTCCTTGAGGTGTTTCAAGCTGCGTGGACACGTGTGGGCGGCTATGCTGCTGGCATCGCTGGGATAACACAACACTAGGAATCTCAGAGAAGAGAGTCACTCTTGGCTGCAAATACTGCACTTGGCCAATCACTTTTTCTCAGCGACTCGACACTTCTCATTTTCATTTTATTTTGCAATGACATTCTCTGTCTCTCCTTCTCCTCTGTGATCTGAGAAGAAACACGGTATTGAAACCAAATTATTGGCATGTACCTTCTATGAATAATTTTTCTTTGATTTTCATGTCTTGCAAAGCCAGGTGCTTAAAAGGATTTTGTCTTCATTGGTGATGTAAATGAAAGCAGCAGTACAGATGCTGTTAGGAGTTCGTGTAGAAAATACCTCTAGACAAAAAGGTGGAATTGCTGCATAGTTTGCTGCAACATGAGCAAAACAAATTACATGCTCCTACACCCTACAGTGCGTTGTCTATCGACGGGTGCTGTTCCGACACCTATCACAGTCTCCACGATGTGACCCCTGTTATTGTCAAGGCCACATATGCTGGTAAGCAGCAGACAATTTAACAATAATGCTTAGCCTTGTATTGCCTCAACTGGCAGACTATCTGCTTCTGAAAACACATTTTTACTCCCTTGTCCATTTCCTGTCATTGTGTAACGCCCCCTACTTGTGGGTCAAGGAAGTGATTGAAAGTGATCAAGATCCCTGGCTTTTGTTTTTAGTTGAAAAGAGCAGGACGGAGGAATGAGAGAAAGGCTGAACGAATGGTGGATTCAGCCAAAAAGTAAATGAAGGCAGAAAGCAACTACACAGATGTAGAGGCGGTGGGGGAGGGCTGGACTTGTGGCAATGGATGAGAATGAGGATGTAAAAGCTGAATTGTCATACCCTGGGGAACACTCGGGCTCAAAGCAGCGGATGGCAGCATCTTCGTTGCCATAGTTGTCCCAGTACTCTTCTGGGTCGAGCTTTGGGAGAGCCACTTCGTCATCTGATAGTTCATACTTGGGAGGAAATGAGTTGAAGTGGGTTTTGGGGAAGTACTGTGGCTTCCCTACAGGGAATGTCTTTCCTGTCTCTGCGGTCTTCTGATTATTGACCTTGGAGGAAGAAACGGGCTTGTTCTTGGAGAACCACCAGCGTGTCTTGGTGCTAAAGGTGGTCGTCGTGCTTCCGGCCAGGGATCCTGGGTCAGGCATTGGGCAGAGGGCAAAGTCGAGCTCTCGGAGGAATCTGAGATCTTGGCCGCGACGCTGGGACGGTGATGAGCATATGAGCTCAGAACAGGAAATGCGGGCTTTGCGGAACCACTCCCACAATGTGCGGGCCTCACAACCGCAGGACCAAGGGTTGCCATTGAGTCGGAGGAAGTTAATGCCCTGGGTGTCTTTCATAGCTTGGCCTGGGAGCTCAGCAAGGGAGTTGTTGAACAGGTAAAGAATGGAAAGGCGGCCCAGGTCGCGGAAAGCGCGACGGTTGACCTGCCTGATTCGATTGTCGTGAAGAAGGAGGCGGTCCAGATTGACCAAGCCTCGGAACACATTCTCAGAAAGGACACGAATGCGGTTGCCGTGGAGGAAGAGGTGGGTGAGGTTGACCAGATCTGAGAACAGGTCATCCTGGAGAAAATGGAGCTGATTCTCCTGCAACAATGTCAAAACATCATATTACAAAACGAGTAATTGAGATTTGGATCATCGAGTTTGAACAGAATTTGCTTTGACTCATGAGTGCAAATTTGAGAATTAGCAAATATTCTTAAAAAAATAGGTTTAAGCTGTTAACGTCATTCTTGGCTAGAGGTGACTGTTAACTCACGATAAAACAAGAGAATCACAGATACATTTAAAACAACCACATAGCAACCGCTACCAATGCTAGCCTATAACTCATTCACTCCCAAAGACGTTTTTAAACGTCTTTTCAGACTTGGTCTAGAATTGGCTGGTACTGAATGAGTTAATGGTAAATGCAAATTGCTAATTAACATCTATTATTCTGTAGATGCTAATTAGCATCTACAGAATAATATGTGTGAGGGTTGTTTTCCTTCGAGCAATGGATATCTGAACATAAAGAATGCAGCCAAAAATCTGCTTTATTGCGAAGGTAGCAGCAAGGCTTAGTTCGGGGTATCGCAGCAGCCAAGTAATGGTTTGCTGGTTCAATTTCAGCTACCCCTTTGATAAAGTCCAGGTATTTATGAGGAAATATCCTTGCTTATATTGAATTTATCCACTGTGGACCAAATTGGAGAATGTTTTCAGTACGACAGCTTAACCATGTACCGGTACCTTGTTCAATGTGTATTTATGCAAACTTCACCTGCAAGTAGAGAAACTGCAGACTGTACAATTTGTGAAAGAGGTCATGGGGTAGCATGGCAATCTTGCATCGGTGCATGTGAAGACTCTGCAGCTTCTCCAACCCTCTGAAAGCTCCACCTTCTAGGCGCCTCAGTGTAGGGTTGTCGCCCAGGTCCAACTCCTCTAGCACCCTGAGGTCACTAAAGGCCCCAGCTTCAATCCATGTGATGTTATTGCCATAGAGCCAAAGCACCTGTGTCGAAGAATAGGGGTTTGGGTGGTAGTGTTGGGGGTGGGGGGTGTTCTGAGTTATCCATCAAACACCTCAATTAAAGTAAACACACTTTTTACCTGTGTTTCAAAGCCAAAAGAATCCGCACGGAGCTCTGTGATACGATTGTTTTGCAGGAACACACGTTGTGAGTCGTAGGGGACGCCGGTCGGAACCATGGTGAGGTTCTGGGACTGGCAGCTGACTGTCATGGGTGTAGGGTAACACACACAAAGCCTGGGGCATGCAGCCACACTGCTGGGCTTCACCACCACCAGCCACAAGATCAGCCACAGAGACAATCCACCTAGGACAGAAGTGGTAAAAACAAAAACAGAAATAATCAACAAACACACAGGTCAATAGATGCAGGATTCAGAGCTTGTTTAGAAAAGGTGGACATCAGCTTAAGATACATTTAGAAAGAGGTTTTGATTATAGCTCTTGGCCTCGCCTACTGTTTTCTTTGCAGCCTTTTATAGCTACTGATTGTTTTTCTGCGCAAAATTATTTGTGACTGGTTTTCTGAGACTTGGGCAGATGTCAGAAATCATTCAACCATTCATATCTACTGGATCACTTAACATTGGGTGTCCTGTCTCCAATGTCAGAGTGACATAACTCTAAACATGAGTGGCACAGAGTGAACAATCAATAAAAAACATTTTTTAAAAAGAATCCATTCATATGGAAATCAACAAAAAAGGAAAACATTAATGAACCCACTGAGTTTACAATACTGTACAGATGTCCTGGAAAACGAGCCTTTCCATTGAGGAGTTTGCTAAGCAGAAGGCACATGTAAAAGCAGTACCGTACTTAGACTGAGATCAATTTCACTCCGGCTTCAGTTACTTCCCTGTGCCTCTAAAGCTCGGATGACGGCACACAAAAAAAAAACGACGCTGGTAAATTTGAGTCATTAAATGATGATGAACATCCCATTCATCTGTTGGACGCACGATTTTCCAGTGACTCACCCCTTGACCTCTCTCAAGTTTAACCCTGATCTACGCTGGACCGTCACGAGAACACGAGATTGGGATTTCAAATGGAAGAAGACACCAATCCAAAATATTGGTAAGTCTTATTTACCGCATGGCAAATCATGATTGCATAAACATCCAGTTTTTAAATGATTTATGGAGGAATTGGACAAATTAAAAAAATAAATAAATGAAAAAAAAAAACTCAAAAGCAATAACTAGATAACCCGGCACTATGTGAGATCCAAAATGTGAACCATATGTACTCATATACTAAATCAACAATATACACTCATCCTCAAAAGATTTGGGTCACTTAGAAATGTCCTTATTTGTTTAGTACATCGTTTTGATCAACTCTTCTATTGGAGATCAGTGTATTGTGGAAATGCACCATGTGACCATGTTGTGAATGTAGAAGAACAGTGTGAAGTTGGCATTGTTCTCGTGCCTGTGTGTTTTTTCTCCTGAAACGCCGGTTTCCTTCCACATTCCAAAAACATGCAAATTAAGTGACTGGAGCACTCTAAATTGTCCATAAGTGTGACCGGGAGTGTGAATGGTTGACCTGAGCGTGAATCGCAAGGCTTCAAGACAAGCCAATCGCAATTGAAGCCAGTTCATGGTGTGAAAGTCAGCTGAAATTGGGTCCAGCTTGGCTCAGATAATGGATGGATGAATGGATGTTAAACGGAAAAATTCTGAGAAAAAAAACAAAAAAAAACATGAACTTTCTCTTTTGTCGTAGGAAGATACCCATGCAAGAAAGTATATTTCAGCAGATTTATTTGTAAGTAGAAATTTAAGTTTTAAAGTATTTTATTGAAGAACAATAAGTTGGCAATGAAATATTAGTCCCTGTGATCCAACTGATTATTAAAATTTAAAAAATGCACCCACTCCCAATCCAAAAATACCTACAAAGCATCTTCTTGCCAGCCTGGGTTCTGTTTTTTTTTTCTTCGTCTTCTAACCCATTGCAGGTCATTGAATCTCCATAATAAACTGTATTGCATGCATTTGTAACGTTGCTGAATTCCCACTTCACTTGAGTAGTCTGTATGAATCTTAAGTGAACCAATCTCTTTTTTCGTCAATGGATGCTACAGCTTCTTGTTGACTTTGAAACTTAGCTTGTAGCCGACGTGTGCACATTTTGAGCATGACGTCTCTGATCCACTGGTTAAAGGACACTTTGATTCTCTCCTCTTTCATCTCAAACTGCTTCAAACAACAAAGCGTGTGACGGAAAAGTGGTTAGGACTGCACGACTGTCCGTGTTTTATCTTATGTGTTGTGTTTATTATTTTACTTTATGTTAACTGTTTTGTAAAGCGCTTTGTTACAGCTGCCGCTGTTGTGAAAGCGCTATATAAATCAGCATGTATTGTATTGTATTGTATTGTATTGTATTGTATTGTATTGTATTGTATTGTATTGTATTGTATTGTATTGTATAAAATCAACATACAATTGGTTTGTTGTAGTCGGAATTATGGTAAAACCGAGTTGTCCAAGAGTCAACTTTCAATTTGGTAGTTTCCATTATCTGTTTATATGTTCAATAAACAAACAAACAAACAAAGTCACTTTTCCCCCTAATTCGTGAACGTTTCCAGCTATTCACATTCTCACCCGACAAAGTACTAAAAAATACTCAAATAAAAAATGCATTTTTATGTTTCATCTATTGCAAGGCAATACAAACATGTTGAGTTCACGGCAACTCACTTTTGAAGTTGTGGGCCGTTAAAGAGCTCCTCTTGGTCCAGCGAGTCTCCATGGTGAGTAAAATCGAAAGCGAGTTAGCCTGCGCGGCGACGACGTGCCTGCTTGCTGCTATCTCTGCTGACGTTCGGCTCCGGGGACTCAGTCGCTGTGGCTTCACAGGGGAGTGAATGAAACTTGGGAGTCCCCGCAAGCATTATTTATACTTGGCGGCGGCTTCGTCGCCCACCAGGCAGCGTAGGCAGAGCTGTGGCCGCTGTCAGACGTCAGCCTCCTTGGTGAGAGGAGGAGGGATGGCACTCGCCGAAGGAAGAGCCAAGAAAGGGAGCAGAAGACAATGTTTGGCTTCTTCCTTTTTATGTTATCTAACAATACAGCATCATTGTGGTGGAAAGGTGGTGGGAAGTGAGTATTTCTTAATTTTCTTTAGACTTTTTACTTTGACTCTTTATCCCTTTATTTCATGACCAGAGGTGATTGCTCTAAAACTGCAAGGGAAGCTCGGCTTCCCGAAAAATGTAAAAAAAAAAAAAAAAGTGATCAAATATATGTGTGTACATACAATTGTATGTACATGTCATTGATTAAATATGCGCTACAACACGCTCAACATTTTGTTCCGAATCAGCTTCTTAATACTGGTTGCGACTCTCTACTCATTCATTCCCGCAGCTTCACTGTGCTTTGAACTAAATACTTAAAAATGAGCGGGAAAATGAGAAGCAGTCTGCAGAGAAGGAAATGTGTGAGTGTGTGTGTGTAACTTTTTTAGTCCCCCTTTTTATTTTAATTTTTATTTAACAGGATCAATATATAAGACATTGCCTTTTAAAATTTGGATAATTATATGCACGTAAAACATCTAGCCTCAGTGTATTTGCAATTTTTGTCGCCGGCAGGCTGGTACCATATCATCCCCTGGCTTGAATATTCTTGTTCTGTCCCCAACTAACAGTTAATCTAAATTTGAGTGTTGTATTTAAGTTACACTGAAGTAACGTTAATATGTCTATGCATAGTTAAGAGCATTTTTTTAACTTTATTGATTCATTGTAAGCAGCGTAGTTCACAACCGGATGTAACGTCACGAAAGCGGCATCGCGTACGCGGAAGCAAGAAGTAAAGCGATAGATCGCCACCAATAGAAACGTATGGTAGTTAGTGATGGGAATTCCGGCTCCTTTTAGAGAGCCGGCTCTTTTGGATCGGCTCCCTAAAAAGAGCCGGCTCTTTCGGCTCCCAAATGGCTCCTCAGTTTTTTTTGTTGCTTAAATTAATTTAATACCAAAAATAACGTAATATTAGGTGTAAAATGAAGTACTAATGCCAAAAATAGACATTATATCAACTATTTATTATTTATATGACTTTATTTATATTCTTTTGAACCTCCTGTTTCTTAAGCGCTTTGTTACAGCTGCCGCTGTTGTGAAAGCGCTATATAAATCAGCATGTATTGTATTGTATACTCAACATGGAGTGCTACAAAAATAAAAACAAAGTACAAAGACCCATCTCAAAACAAGGTCGTCAAAAAGTTCCAATCTCTGAATGTGTATATTTATAAGGTTTTAACTATTTACAGTAAAACAACATAAGTAAGCGTTGAATACCACACAACAAATTATAAATTAAAATTTGTAAAACAAAAAGGAAAAAAGCAGCATCCAGGTAAAGGTTTTAGCTTGTCTTTAGCGAAGATTGGCATGAAGAAAAACCAAGTGCCTCAGCTTTGAGAGGTTGATCCTCTTTCTCCTCGCTGTTAATATTTGCCCTGTTTTGGAGAAGATTCTCTCTGAGGGGACAGATGTTGCGACAACACACAGCCAACACAAAATGGATGAAAATCCCTTGCAATCATTTTACCCAGTTCCTCATCAATTGTGTTCTGTTTTGCTGGTTTTATAGCTTTTTGCATAAAGTGGCTCATAGAGCTCTGGGTTGTACATCTAGGCAGTTGTGACATCGCAGTAGCAGCAACAGTTGCAGACACACTAGCACCTTCATTAATAGCTGGTTCCCTTGCTTGTCTTTTCTCTTCAAATTGTACTGATGGGTGGATATTTCTGATGTGCCTGTGCAGGTTATTTGTGGAGCCTGATCTATGGGATATTTTAACCTTGCACAGTCTACACGCTGCCTTTGAACTATCAATTAAATTGAAATGAGTCCATATTTCACTGCGTTTCCTATCCATTTTCTCACCTTTCCACTTTCCACCGTGTTGTTTTTTTTCACTAACTAGCTCTCTCGTCTCCTCGTCTGTCTTGTTCGCGTGCTGCTCAGTGTGCTGCTGTGTGTGTCTCTTCTCTAACACCTCCCCCTTCTCTAAACTGCAGCGCGCGCGTGCGTGCGCGCGTGCGTGCGTGTGTAACCCTCCCCTTCCGGCTCCCTAATGAGGAGTCGGCTCCCAATGAGGTGGGAGCCGGCTCCCATCGTTCACTTCAAAGAACGACACATCACTAATGGTAGTCAAGTTTAATCCAGCACAATCCACATACATCTCACGCCTCTGGTAGCATCGTGGGCATGTACAAGTTTGTTTTGTTATTGGTGAACAGTTCTGTGGAACTTTGTGTTAGAAATGCTGCTTAACAATGTGAAAAAAGAACATGTTAGGATTTGAGCTAGCGCTCACTAATTCTGTTAGCACCATGACGTCTCGCTAATCTCGCGATTCAGGTAATGTTATTTTATTCCGTTGGTTGTGAATTCAAAGTAATATTGCCTTGAATTTTATGTTACAGTTTCACCTTTTTCTCCATCATTAAACCTGTGGACTAAGAATAACGTCTTCAGAGTCGTGGTGTAGAAGATGAGTTTAGCTGACTGTCCAAATCTGGCCTTGACAGTACAATTCCCAACAGATGGACACGGCGTATTGTTACGCTTGCAGACATTTTAGCCCTCCTAATACTGTTTTTCTCATCACTGTAATGTTATGACTACAATTTCAAAGTCTGAAGAAATAAAAAGTCAAATAAGATTTCGAATCTGTCTTTTTAGCCCTGGGTTGAATGTGCCCCCCCATCGAAACCCCTGGCCCCAGCCCGGCCCCCTCAGTGAAATTGATCCAGAACCGCCCCTGGTTCGGAGCCCGTTGTCCCAATGCATTGGATATTGGATTGGATACTGTCACATTGTGCCCGAAGCGACAGAGTAATCGCTTTGTGCGCAACAAACTGGAGATAAGTGGATCACCGAAATAGCAGACACAGAAAGGAACTTTGTCACAAAAATGATATTTATTACAACACAAAATCCCCGTCCAAATGGACAACAGAAAACGCTGGTCAAAAAGAGAACCAGGAAATAATTGTAACGAGGCAACAGAAAACGCTTGCGGAAAAAACGGCAAGGAGAAAATTTTGGCAAAATACTATGATCACTCACGAGAGGATATCTAGGAACGCAGCAATTATCAATAGTCTTTAAGGCAATGTTTTAACCGAGAAGGAATAGGCAATAGCAATGGCACGGCGTGGAATACTCCGGCAGTGAGTTGACTGCCGGAGGGCCTAAATCTAGCAGGTGCAATCGCCTACAAATGGGTGGCAGGTGTGCAGGCGGCAAGCAAGAACGCCTGCCCCCTGCTGTCAAATACGGAACGTGACAGATACAAGTTTACTGGATTGGATACAACCTTATTGCCATCTGTGCTAAATAGCACAGAAGAAATTTCTTCCCTCTCAACATAAAGCAAGAAACAAGAGGATCCGCCACTGTTCACGATAGGATTTGTTTTTGGGCAGCCCAGTGGACGAGTGGTTAGCCCGTCAGCCTCACAGTGCAGAGGTGTTGGGTTCGATTCCGTGTCCCCTCCTTAGTGTTTGGAGTTTACATGTTCCCCCCATGCCTGTGTGGGTTTTCTCCGGGTATGGCGGTTTTCTACCACATTCCAAAAACATGTGTGGCAGGTGGCAGGTGGAACACTCAAAATTGTCCCTAGGTGTGAGTGTGAGTGCAGATGGTTGTTTGTCTATATCTGCCTTCCGATTTGCTGGCAACGAGTTCAAGGTGTACCCCCGCCTCCTCTCCGAAGACAGCTGGGATAGGCTCCAGCACGCCCCGGGACCCTTGTGAGGGTAAACGGATCCGAAAATGGATGGATGGATAAATCAAGTCCGCCTGTGTGCGATCTAGTCTAAGTATAACTGCACCTGCTCTGTGATGTTCTCCGAGATCTGTCAAAAGAATATTGGGGAGCAAACAGCATGAAGACCAAGGGACCCATGCAGGCATGGGGATAACATGCAAAATCCACACAGGAAGGCTAGGGCCTGGAATCTAACCCTTGCATCTCTGCACTGTGAGGTGGACATGCTAACCTGTCGACCACCGTGCCGCCGAGTTGGGTTTGGTGGATGTCTGGTGTCATTTCCATCCAAGAGATAAAGATTTCACATTCATGTAACAAGTGCATGGACGTTATTTGAGAATAAACTATTTCTTAATTTCAAAACCGCACATATACGGTGTAAAGAGCAATACAATAGGATCAATGATCAATTCGGATCATTGCCCAATTACTGTGCAAATTAATTTAAGAGCTGATAGTACCTTGACATACTGGAGACATAATATTTGTTTGTTAGCTTTTTACGAACAGATGCTTATATAAAACAGGAAATTCAATCAGCACTGGCTGTGCCATAAATGACAATATTGTTTCTCCCTCCGTGTTATGGGATGAAGGAAAGGTCACAACGAGAGGAAAGATTACAGTCTACCATTTGAATTAGAGAATGAAACTGAGAAATTAGAGAAGGGACATAAAAGAAATCACAAAGAGGAGACACATAAAGTCGAGGTTTTTAATTAGAAAATACTCCGAAATGGGTAATAAGGCAAGTGGATTGCTGGCCTTCCAAATTTGGAAGGCACCATCTAATCGGATAGTCCCAAAATAAGGCACCAAAAAGACAATCAGAAACGGTGCCGAGCAACATGACTTGAGAGAGCAGGAACATTCAACATGCACAAATGCATGCGCTACATGAAGACCCTTGATAGTGCAGTAGACTTGAGACAGCCAAGAGGTTGTCAACTCTTCTCATGGACTGGGGGAAAACTGAGGGAAGCTTATGGAGTTGGTGGGCAATCGCCTAAGTAATTGATGAAGTATTTGATCGGATAATCAATTCTAAGATTTTTTTAGAAGCTGACCTAAACAACTTTACCACTCAGGAAGCAACAATGACCTCCAACATGACACCAGTGGGTGTGTCCAGATGCACGTGATGTCAAGGAAAATCTCTATTCCAGACAAAGATTATGTAAATTTGACAATGGAGTTGATAGTAGTCATGGGCATGAGTGAGCAAAAAGAGCAGCAAGTGAACATCCGGTCCGAGCAAAGGGGTTGAGTGCTAATGTTAACTATTACCTAGCTAGCTGCAAAATAGCTTACACCTATAGGCATTATTTGTTGGGGGGGAAAAAAGCTAATGTTGACTTCAAGAAATCAAACTAATGAGAGGCTCTCCAATATCTATTGTGTACTTTTCTGGGAAACATGGAAAACAAATTCAGTCTAGACGTGGGTTTCTGCAACAAGGCTTGGGGTTACTCATAAATCGATCCGCCATCGCCCACATTGGTCAAGGTGAGTACCAGCATGACATACTCCATCTGTTCCCAAGCAAATACACTTACCAAACTGAAATTCCATGATTCAGGATGCTTATGACAGCAAAGTTTCTTGGCAAGTGATTGGCGGATGCATATTGTACATCACATCCTAACAGACTTTGGCAAGTATTTACCCTCGGGGTGATGCAACAGCTTTGGAAGCGTGATTGGGAAATTTCTTTGACAGTATTCTTGGCCTCAGGCTAAACCGGCCAGACTCCGTGGAGGAGGAAGAAGTGTGTGAGTTCACCTCATGTGCGTCTCATGTGGATACATCGCGTGTCTACACACTCCACACCAGCCTCTCCTCCCTTAATTAATGAAGCATTCTCTCACTTACCCGCTTGTGTCAACGTGATTCACAGGCTCACTGACATTTGAATTGGTGTAAACACAGCATGTTCAAAGGATCTGTCTTGATTCTATTAATGTGTCGCCGACTCTGTCAATAGCCATCTCTCACACGTGCAAACTCATCTTTCACAGCTGAAGACCTTCTACAGCATGTGGTCAGTGTGTGCTTCGGCCAACAATGTACATCAGGCCAGTGGGGAGACAAACCATCAGAAGTTGCACTCAACGCTTCTTTTGAAATTTGGAAGGGTGTTGCGTGTGCAAGTTGTTTTTGTCTCATTTGTTAACAATGTAGACTTTAGATAAAATCCAATTCTTTTTAGAAGCAGTGTGAGGTTGCGTAGAATTGAATGAAGCACATGCAATGTGGGTGTACAGAGCGTTGCAAGGTCCATCCAGACTTTGTTGAATTTTTGAGTCATTTGACATTGAGTTTTAGCATCGTATCACACTTGAAAATTGACTCAAAGTGGAATGAACCCAATGATAATAACAAGACGCGCATTTTCTATATGTTTGTTAAAATGTTTAATAAAATGTCCACTTTGTTTTAGATTATGGTGTTACAATGTGGTGCTTGTTATAAAAGTTTGAGAAACATTGTTTTACAGTGCTGTGAGTGTTATGGACCTACCAAAACATGATGGACATTCCATTCAGTATAATTTGGCTGCGATTGGCTGGCAACCAGTTGAGGGTGTCCGCCACCTACTGTCTGAAGATGGCTGGGATAGGCTCCAGCACGCCCGCAACTCTCGTGACGATAAGCAGCTCGGTTCATTGATGGATGCACAGTTTTGTTTTTCTAATAGCAACCCTGAAAACAGACGGAGACCAACACTGACGTTCGGTGTTAGGTTGTCGTTTCTATTCTCAGCTTCTGCCACTTTTGTTTCTATTTCTGTCATTGCTGTTGTGAAAGGCTCCATCTGCAATTGGCTACTATAGGAGCTGTACACACACTTACATTCCAAGTGATAGAATTGACAGGCTCGCTTTGATCTAACATGTTGAGCAGCGGGGGCACAGTGAGAGACTTGGTCAGTGCAGTTGTCTGTGTTATTTCTGGAAGCAGACACAACTTATTGCTGCAGAGAATCTTCTGTCCCCAAGAGTTAAAAAAAATCTTATTGAGTCTGTTAGTGTAGTGACACACTAACTTGTGTACAGGCAACGTGGGTTCAGTTCCCACTCAGTGACTGTGAGTGTAAATGGCTGTTCTTGTTTTCTTTGAAGTAGAATTAGTAGGTTAAAAAAATAAAGTAAAAATGATGGCAGGTATGGTTGCACGGTGCCCGACTGTTTAGCACGTCCGCCTCACATTGCAAAGGTGCGGGGTTCAATTTCAGGTCCCAGCTTTCCTGTGTGGAGTTTGCATGTTCACCCCGTACCTGCGTGGGTTTTTTCCGGGTACTCCGGTTTCTTAGCACATTCCCAAAACATGCATGGCAGGTTCATGGAACACATTGTCCCTCAGTATGAATGTAAGTGGGAATGATTGTTTGTCTATGTGTACCTTGAGATTAGATGGCAATAAACAAAATCTGCTTGTCAAAAATGGACAAGAAAACCCAAAGTGCACATAATACAAACCAAAACAATAATTATCAACTGAAATACTACTGATATGGAACAAAGAAACTACAAAGCCTGAACATTAAGCATAGAGAGACTCTAGACGTAGGCAAGGCACATTTTCCAACAGCACTCATTAGCGTGGCATGGCTTTTTCAAGGCAGTAGGTGACAAGGGCAGATTCGTGTCATGTGTGGTTCGTAAGGAAACGCCTACTCTCCAGCAGGAGACTGAGGAAACAAAGCAAACAGGACTGGATCATGACAAAGATGTTTTGCTCTTGACATGTGTAGCGGTGACATGATGCAAGAGGAAAGAACTGGGGGGGAAATGAGCACTTATGATGTAACGGGTTTGCCGTGTCTAATGGAGTAATGAAAGGTATAAGGCAGCGGTGGGCATACTAAGGCCCGTGAGCCGGATCCGGCCTGTTGGTCTTTTTAATCCGGCCTGCCGAAGGTTGGTGCACAATTAAGGTTTGATTGCATTCATTTCGCTTGGACTTGTAATGACAGGTATTTCAACACCAGGTGGCGTAATTACTTCAAGTTGCAGAGCACAGGGAGGGAGGGGAAGACGAAGAAAGAGGGAGAGAGTAATGACCATGGAAGGGAAAGTGATATGTATCTGATTAAACGAAGCGGTTAACAAAGTACGAAACATTCAGGAGACGCCTGGAGTCGGAAAGACTCAAATCTACGAGACTTTGAAAAACAAAGAAGCGATTCTTTCTCAGTCCGATTCTTGCAATTTCCATGCTCAGAGTGAATTGCTTGTGGCTCGAGTAAATGAACATTTTCTAGAATGGTTTGATTGTTATCATGTTAAAAACTTTCCGCAAACTGGACCGCTAATAAGAGTCGGAGAGCAGTCAAATGTGTAGAGCGTGAACAACAGGGGGCTCAGTACACATCCTTGAGGAGAACCAGTGCTGAGTGTGATGGTGGAGGAGAATGTTACATTATTACTGGCATACAAAGACATTGTGCTATCTTCTTTATTTACTTTTGCCCCGGCCCTCCACAATATTTTTTGCTTCTCATTTGGCCGGGAAAATAATTGCCCACTCCTGGTATAAGGTTAAATGAAATGAATTCCATGACCACTGGCTTGATAAATGGCTGAATAATTGGCATGAGTATTTGCAATTCTAAAAATTCAAACACCAGAGTTAACCATCCTTGATTTAGCCCCTTCTAGATTAATTTGAACCACTAAGGAGAGCTGATTTAGACCATTTCAAGTGACATCAGATTAATCTCCAGAGCAGTGGTTCTTAACCTTATTAGTTGTACCGAACCCAACCAGTTCATATGCACATTCACCGAACCTTTCATTAATGTATATAAAAATATTATTATTACTATGATTATAATGTTTACAAATTCAAGACATTAAAAAACACATTTATTAAAAACAAAAAAGTAAACACAATTAGTAAAATATAAAGTATACTCCTGCAATTAGCTGGCAACCGGATCAGGGTGTCCCGCATCTACTGCCCGATGACGGCTGGGATGGGCTCTGTTACGGACTCCGGTAAACCGAGTTAGGGAGGGGGATCCAAAAAACGTAGACAAAAACAAGGTCTCCGAAGTAAAACAATTTAATGTCCAAACCGAACCGAAAATAAGCGAGAACATAAAGCGCTGGTCCACAATGAGGACCAGGAGGTAAATCAAAAACGACTAACAAAAGGTGCTTGCACAAAAGAGCAAGAAAAGGAAAGTAAAGCCCACAAACTATGAACGAAAAACAATGTAACACTTTGTACACGCAAGAAAAGCCAGATCATCAAAACAAAATGGTTCTTACACACAAACTTGGTACCGAGACTACACGGGAAAACACGACGAGGTCAAAAGCCACTAGTGAATGAGCAATGAGGTAAGCAATGCCAAAAACAATACTCCCACAACAAGTGAAGAACGTAGGAGTCCTTAAATAGTGTCTCTGTTGATTAATGATTGTCAGCAGGTGTGCTAGAGAGACCGCTCCTGCCACCTGCTGGCCAGACCGAAAACCCGAAATGTGACAGGCTCCAGCTCCCCCCGCATCCCTGGTGAGGATTAGGCGGTTCGGAAAACGGATGGATGTATAAAGTATACGTTTTTTAATTGTGCACAAAATGAACCTGCCAGTGGTGTGCAGTAATGGCCAAGCGGGCATATCTTAACTAATTGACATGTTGAGTTGGGTGTGTCTTAACCTCCATGACAGAGGCTCTGTCGAACGCCTGAGACTGATTCACCGAACCCCTAGGGTTTGATCGAACCCAGGTTAAAGAACCACTGCTGTAGAGGGAACTAGTGCAAGTGCGAGTGCATTAGAAGAGTAATTTCAATCATGTTCACAGCACACAAACAAGGGCACATTTTAGATATTTCACTTCATATCTTTTTAAATGCCCCACAATTAATGTTCATTCTTCATCGTGTGAAACCTTTTGAGAAAGTTAAAACTCTGCATGCTTGTCTCGTTTTTATATGTACAAAATGAGGTCTGTTAACTTCGTCGACGACTACAATGTGCAGGAGGTGGAATAGCTGAGTCGTGAACTGCTCAGTTGAGTCTGAAAGTTTGCTTCAGTTTAAAACAGAAGCCCAAGTTACACTTTTGCCAAATTCATAACATTACCAAATATGTCAAAAATTCAGAATATGCTTCTATATTTTCTACAGTAAAAAAAAAAAAAAAGTGGAGAGACAAAGTTAACATACGGTTGTCCAAAATAAAACAAAACTGTGAGTACACGCAGCGGTTTTGAGTTTGCTGACGGCACACAAAAGATAACATAGTAATCCGAAACACGCAATCAAAACTTTGTGAATCATTTAATCATTTAATTCAATCAAAGCACCAACAGAACAGTATTGATGTTACAGTCACTGTGTCAGCGTCATTGTGAGAATTGAGAAATTGTCACAAGTCCGCCTTTACTGCTATTGAAGCTGACTCTTGACTCGCTGCGATGCAAGATTTCTACAGTGCAAAAAGACAGACAACGGGTGGACAAAGGCGAGCAGAATCACCAGGGTCACAGCGATGTTCACCTACAGACACATGAGAATAAAAGTGAGTCCCTGAGGGAATTTCTTCAGGAATTTATTCAAGATTTGTGTGACTGAATACTCACATATAAAGGATCTCCATGCAGCACAGACTTTACCAAAGCAAGGCAGACATACTGCAGTAAAGAGAAGACTGCTGAAATTGCCATGATGAGGCCGTAAAGCTTTCCAAAGTGGCATGATGGGAAACTGGATGCACAGAAAAAGAAAAAAAAATCACAACACAATAATTTTAATAAATTATATATAAAACACACAATCTCTCTCTCTCTCTCTCTCTCTCTCTCTCTCTCTCTATCTATCTATCTATCTATCTATCTATCTATCTATCTATCTATCTATCTATCTATCTATCTATCTATCTATCTATCTATCTATCTATCTATCTATCTATCTATCTATCTATCTATCTATCTATCTATCCACGTTATATACAGGTATACATAAAGTTAGAATTATAAACACCACTAAGAAGCTACAATTATGGGGTCCACACAGAGCAAATACATTACTAAAAGAGCAGTGAACAATAAGCGTGGAAAGCCATATTTTTGATGGTTTTGGATTGGACCACATTGTGCTGAGCACCATACAATGTGATCAAAGGTGTGCAGTCAGACAAAAATAGGATGAAGCAGCTCAGCGAGTTCAGAGCGTAAATGGTGAGACTTTTCAGAGATTTGAAAACAAGTGGCAGACTCTTAAAATTGCCTCAAAAGTGCACAGACAGCCAGTGGATGAAGGCCATAATTGGAGTAATGTGCTCCCTCTTACATGATTCAGTTACGAGCGGAGCATCAGCATTTTGAACAAACTAACGATGTTTGAGGGGCAGTCGGACACTCTCCAAAGTAATTGTTGTTTCAAAGTGTTCTTGTGGGAAAAAGCTTCACCTTTGCTCATGGCTAGAGGTGTAAAATTCAAAACAATATAGAATAGAAATTCCTCCTGTCTGTCGGTTTGTTAGTTATTTGACTACCGTATTTTCACGACCATTCAGCGCACCGTATGGTTGGGCGCAGTCTCGTTAATGGGTGTTATTTCTGTATTTTACACATAGACAAAACGCACTGTATCATTGGGCGCAGTTTTAAAGTGGTAAAACATACGCCAGCTTAAACATACGGCATGCATGCGCGCACGCTAAAAAACACGCTAGCTTGAAGCATACGGTAGCATGCCAAGACATACAGATACAAGCTAAAAACACGTTTTTAAAAAGGCTACAGAAGCAAAACTGAGTTCCGTTGCATTTTATTTAGCCATCGTACAATGTACTCACGTTTTTCGATCAATCATCACCCAGAAATCCATCAAAGTCCTCATCCTCTGTATCAGAATTGAACAACTGTGCAAGTACCGGTAATCCATCAAAAACGCTGCGTTCCCTCTCATTGTCAGAGTCACTCTCATTGCCATGTGGCTCCACAGAAATGATGCCGGCTTTGCCAAACACTCGAACAACAGTGCAAGCAGACACGTTCGTCCTAGCAGCCACAATCCATTCGCAAATTGTGGCGTAGCTCGCCCAGCACTGGCTCTCACTCTTTGTAAAGTTGTGTTTGCCATCGATCATCCATTGTTCGCCCGGTCGCAACTTTACTTTGAATGCCCGGTTGATGCCGATGTCCAGCGGTTGGAGTTCTTTAGTCAAGCCTCCGGGTTGACTAAACGGCAAGCTCAGAGTTCATTTGCTAGACTTGGTTTTTCACCGCTTCGTAGGCGTGTCTCTTTGTAGAATTTATTTTCGGGGATTCTTAGAAACCAAACCCAAAGTTTGCAACAATGCACTTAGCCACACTCTATACAGGTGTTGGTACCTGCTTGGGGCGTCCCTTTAGCCTCCACTTACACGCTTCACTCATTGGCGGACTTCTCCCCAGCTTGCCTGTCCTCTCTCTCTCTCTCTCTCTCTCTCTCTCTCCCTCTCCATATATGTATATATACACGCCCACCCTTCCCTGATTGGCCGACTACTTTCCCGCATGCCTGGCCACAGTCACTTCCGCCTTTTCTCTATATAAACAGCGCGTCGGCTGTCAGTCAGGTTTTGGAACTCAGCAAATACACAAGACGCTCCGCATCAAAAGGTGTCCTGTCCATTTTGGAGAAAATTTAAGACTTTTAATGGTGCCTTACAGTTGTGAAAATACGGTACTTTCTTCCTCATGTCGAATGAATAAGAAGAGATTGTGTTAGCATTCTTGGGTCAGGGAAATCGAGCCTCTCTGACTCAGTGACAAAAAAAGAGAAACAAATGATGACATGTATCAAGCTTGGTGAACACATAAACAAACAGCAATCAAAACAAATACCTCTCACGGCAAGACTTTTTCTGCTTGTTGAAGGTACAGTATTAAGGGAGATATTGCAAAACTTTTGTGTGCAGTTTTACTCACGCCACACTGAGGAATGCTGCATTGCCACCATACAGGAACGAGCGATTGAGCACTTGGATGATGAAGGTAAAATACTGAAGTGGTAAGAGTGGTGCAGCGGCACAAATTGAAAACACCAACCCCATCAATGATGTCAGGAAGAGCGAAAGAACTGAGGAATTCAGGTCTGCCTCATGTTCACTCATACCTACACACACACACACACACACACAAAAAAAAAAAAATTATTTGCATTTCAGTTTTCATTGACAAGCTATCAGTTAAATGTAGTTTGCGGCCTTTGAATTCCCACCTCCTCCATTTCACTATAGAGTCACAGCAGCTCCTATAATGACAATCTTTAACACCAGCATGTAATTTCTGCCTATACAATCCACCTTATTCGAAACAATTGCAAGAAAGGTAATTTTGTTGTGAAAATTGGTAGTTACCATCGTATACCAGTTGATAAGGAACGCAAAAGGATTAGGCTGAATATCTTAATTTGTAAAGACCGCCTAAATGTTGCAAGCTTGGTGCTTTCATTTAATGGGCAAAAGGAAAATGGAGTAATACGTGCAACAATCTTTGGGCATAAGTTACAAAAAATTCCGGAGAAGGTTCACTGGGTGCCGTATAAAGATTGAGAGCACTGTCACAAGAACACCAGCTATTTCATGTATGCGGGTGGAAACCAAAAAGTAAATGATCAACAACATGTATGGACCTATTTCGTGCACACATTTGCTCAGTGTGAAAGAGTCCTGCGGCAATGGGAAATAACCAGTTACCGTATTTGGAAGCTCCGATGTAGCCTCCTACTAGAACGTAAAAACTGAGATTTCGCCGCAGGTAAGACCGCACCTCTGGAAGGCTTATCTTTCAATTCTGCTAAAGAAAACTCAGAATTTGCTTAATTTGGAGGATATTCTCCCGTTGGCACTTTCAAATCAATTTCGTACGTGCATTTTTTATGCGCTTTTAATATGTTGCGACTCTACCGTCTAGGCTTCTTACACACACACCATTCGTAACCTGGAAATATGTGTGCAACCATCATCGAGGCATGATTCAGTGAAGTCTGAGGATACCCCTAATTTCCTGGTCAAGGAATTTTTATGAGACTAGAGAATTCCATAGAGATCCATTTTGAAAATATGCCACACTTTGATTGTGCCGTGGACTCGGAAGTCAACGCCAGTGAGATGTGCACAGCTCAACTACACGCCACTTTGAAGGAGTGTGTTTACATTCACTTTGTAATAAATCCAATAAAAGCAATTAAATTAGACTACCGTGCTCAGAAGGGAAAGCTTGTTCAGGTCGTCAAGCAGCACGCAGTACCCCCTCAATCAAATAACCCCCTCCAAAATAATGACTGTGACTGTGAGTCTGCGCTTCAACCGCAATTACTAGCAGCCATGTGGAAATGCTCCTCACAGGTGAAGAAAAAAGTTCTACTGGGGCTGATCCTTTTTGTCATCATCTGATTTAATGTCGACGTTTGGCGTCATTGTATTGTAATTCTGACACATATGCAGCCGTTTGGCAATCGTTGAGTGTATATGGGGCAGGTGCTCCCTCCAACCCCCGTCCATATATAAGCAGGAATCAGCCGAGTTGGCCGTTCAAGAGGCACTAGACCATAGTACAGGCCCCGGAGTGCGGAGGCCAAAATATGCATTACGTCGGTGGGACAATGGTCACCCTGACAAAGTGTTAGCGTCACGCCCTGATGTTCATTGTCTCCACCTAATTGTTACTCCACCAACATCATTCTACATCACTATCAGCCCCTCTCCAATTGGACGCACGTGTCTGACATTACGACGTTGCCGCTCTCTAACAACATTGCCCCCAGTACCTGATGCATGATAGTTAGACGATACATCAACTGTAACATTAATACTGTACTGTTTGTTGGTGGCTTTTTAGACTATGTATCCTGTAATGATTCCTACAGCTTTTTCATTTGTTGGAAATATGTGAATGGATTCCTATTATCTATTTGCTTGGTTGAAGCTTGGCCTGACTGTATTTACTCAGTGGGTTCTACTTTGTACCCAGATGAACGTCTCACTCAGTCCGGTAGCTCCCAATATTTCCACTAGTTAATATTTATTATTTTTTTCTTGGTGATTATAAAGTCGAACGTGCTTGTTGTTGATTACCTTCAGGCAGAGGTTTGCGCTTGTTTCTGTCCATGATGAGGCCATTCCAAGGTGCGCACAACACCCCACACAGTTGGGTAAATGCAAAGGCGTTGATGTACTGACTCACTGCCAACACATTGACAAAGGTCGACAGTATACATTTAAATGAGCATTACTGTCAAGTTCACAGTGCCAATTTGTGTCATGTGTCTTTCTGGGACCATTCATTTGAAGAAAATGATTAATAATACTTTTTTCCTCATATGTTTTTTTCTGTGCCCTGCCATGTCTTTTTTAATATCAGGATCATCAGGGAATGTGTGCATGTTTTGATATCTACCAAGGAGGCTTGTTTGTGTATATTTGAATTACATGCCACTGTAGTATTTGAAAGCCACATGATGAAGTCTGATCTTACCAAGTGAAGGCTGTCCATGAGTTAGCTTCTGCAGCATGGGGTTAAGGGTGCCAATGAACAGATAATGTCGCAGTTGGATCACCGACAACCAAATTACGTGCCAGATGAATAATCTGGATAGAACACACTCACGTAAAGTTTTCTCTGGGTGAGACAAGAAATTGCAGAGATTTGAAAATCATTAGTTCAGAAAAAGGTTTACCACCAGACTTAAACAGGACAATTGATCAAAGCTGCGTCACAAAGCCTCTCAACCGATTTGCAGATATTTTCTTCAGGATGGATCTTTCCCCAAGTAATTATTGTTTTTAACAATTCTTCTGTGAAACATACATAAACACACATTTATTTCATCCCGCTTACCAAACATGACAGCTGGGATTTATGGATTGATTAAAAACATTCCTAAAGATGAACACCAAAGCAAGCAGACCATTTGCAAAGATTAGTTTTCATTATCACTAATACTGTCATGTTCCGTATTCGGCAGCAGGCGGCACGCGTTCACTTCTGCCGCCTGCACACCTGCTGCCTATTTGTCAGTGATTGCACCTGCTATTTCTAGGCACTCCAACGGTCGACCCATTGCCGGAGTATTGTATGCCGTGCCACTGCTATTGCCTTTGATTTCACATATTGTTCGACACCATTCACGGTTGGTTATATTATTGTCGTCCCAAGGGACTCATTATCTTAGCATATGTGAATTAGTATTCGTTTAACATATTTGCCTTGCCATTGTGTTGCAAGCGTTTTCTGTTGTCGCGTTCCTTATTTCCTGTCTATCGTTCTGTGACCAGCGTTTTCTGTTGTTTATTAGGCGGGATTTTTGTTTATAATAAATATTATTGTTTTACAAAGTCCTTGTCGGTGTCTGCTATTTCGGGTATCCGCTTATTTTCGCTTTTTCTGTTACATGCGAAGCAGTTCCCTTTCCCTGCTTCGTACGTAACGTGACAAATACATTTATAATGACCTGTTGCTTTATTTCTTGAGAGGAATATTTTCAGTGCTAGATAGAGCCACTGTGGTTAAAATGATTATTTTAAAATTAGCTAGAAGTATCTCACTGGCTAGCAAGCAATTTGACACGCCATCAGGTTTCACACACATCACTTATTAAATAGGTAGTCACCATCGTTATAATAGTGTGTGATGGAATAGAATAGAATACAATGCCTTGAGTTGTAATTTTTTCTAATTCCCTACTGAACCAACTGAAATATGACCCTTAGAAGATGTTTAAAAGAGAACCTCAGGAAATGTGAAAAGCCTGTGTTCAGTGGCTGATGCTTTTCTGTATCTCAAACATTTTCAATGTTTTTTGGTGAAGTTAAATTTGAGCGCTACATGTGGCTATATGAAACCTGAGTTCGAAAAGATTAGAAACTTGCAATTGCACACTGACCTTGTTTTGCAGGTGCCTTGTTGGAAAATGGTTCTGACTCTGTGGTCTTCTGTGACCTCACATTCTGCTTGACCCTTTTTCGCTTGTTGCAGGACAGCCTAAGGTCAAAGTATAGCACGAGTTAGATTTCTATTAGTACCGGTACTTGTTTACATGTCATGCTTCCCATCCATGAATATACGAGATTTACACTTGCTCAGAGTCAACAGCCATTTTGCATATACATAAAGGAATACCGTGACAAGTCCTTCCTGTTCATACCCATATGTGTAGTCATCAGGCAGAGGGTATGGAATGATGGTTCTGGGAAAAAGGAAGAAAGTCCTGAGCACATGAATGACACTGCAGATGGACAGGAACAGGAAACAGGCACGGAGGGAGATGCCGGACTCATATAGCAACTGTGTCAGAAAAAGGCAAGATCAATATCAGTGTATTATATATGAGGTTAGATAAATCACATGATTTGGGTAGTGATGGGAAATCTCTCACTTTGATGATAATGAAGAGTGCTGAGGAAGAGTCAAAGGCCCCGTTGTAGAGAGTAATGATGGTGGAACGACGGGTGCCAAAAAGGTTTCCCACCTTCAAGGGGAGAAGTTGAAATAAATGTATTATATTGCTGTGTTCTGTGCTGCTGGCCGTGGGTTGTTTTTGGTTTGTACTTTAACTATCCTTTATACGATGTTCACTAGAAAAGGTTGTTCACACTTGATGCCGTATTTTTCAAACTTGTTGTCATCATGAGGGCAGCCACAACATAATAGTTGACCTTAGTTACCCCTTGCACATACGGCCACACATTGGTTGAAGGGGCTTTAGATGCAGAGAAATGTACAGTGATTTCTGTTTTGTACGGAAGCGCGGAACTGCCAATGTAGAATTTTTTGCCAACAAATACGTTCAAATGTACTTGCGAGTACTTTCAAACATATTTACAAATATGCTTGAATATATTTAAATCTGTTCAAAATATATTGAATATGAATACATTCATTTATATATAAATAAATATATTGCGGGCCAGCCTGGTAGTCCAGTGGTCAGCACACGACTTCACGGGTTCATTTCCAGCTCCGGCCTCCCTGTGTGGAGTTTACATGTTAGCCCCGGGCCTGCGTGGGTTTTCTCCGGGTACTCCGGTTTCCTCCCGCATTCCAAAACCATGCATGGCAGGCTGATTGATCACTCTAAATTGTCCCTAGGTGTGAGTGAGGGCGTGCATGGTTGTTCGTCTCTGTGTGCCCTGCGATTGGCTGGCTACCAATTCGGGGTGTCCGAAGACAGCTGGGATAGGCTCCAGCACCCCCGCGACCCTATTGAGGATGGAGCGGTTTGATGAATGAAGATGAATGAATATATATATTGCTTTGACCAACCAGTCAGAAGATGGAAAATGCTGACATCATTGAGGGCCAGTGTTCTGGCCCAGTGAGGAGGAATCTGAAATCTGATCATTGAAAGAACCAACCCAATTGCTCATACGGGTTTAGTTGCAGTGGCCAGCACTCCTGATTCTGACCCAGAATAGACTGACGTGGTAGCACACTGAGGCTATACACACATTTTTGCAGAGGTGGCAATTCCGTCACTATTGATGGAAGGTCTGTCAGTTTGTCACTGACTGACGTCCATTTTGGTGATGATTGAAAGAAATGACGGTCAAAGCACTGACAAAAGTGGATTTAGGCCCATCAGTGTATTCGTTACGAACCGGGGCAAGTACCGACGGACCACTCAGTCCGTCACTGACGGATGCCCATTTTGCTGACGCCTGACAGAAACACGCCCTGACTATCTCGTGTATTTGTCCGCGGGGCTGAAAACAAGCAGGCTTGCTACCATTGGCTATTTATGGAAATGCTTTTTGCTTCCTGTACAGTAGGTGGCGGTATGCACCAAATATCTGTAATCCACCAATGAACCAAGATGACGACAAAAGCTTTTTAGGAGTTCATTTAGAAGTAATTTGAGCTCTTTGAATGTGCACACATGTACACTTGCACATGGACTTGTGTGTGCCCGTGCAAGGTTTGGCTCAACCTCCCCAATCCTCCGCTCCTAACGGTATGGGTTTGCTGTGTCGAATACTGTGATGGGTCAAATGTAGTGAGTACCGTAAATTTGTGAGTAAACTGAACAATCATTTAACATTATTTTAGATATTGTGTGCCGTGAGATCTTTTTTCATGTCAAATATTTTCCTGGCGCTTTAAACAACCACTCCAGGATAAGACTTGCTTGACAAAAATGTTTCGGACCTACCTGCATGTTGGTGATGAGCAACATAATGCCGCCCACAGCAATGAATGAGAGGGCTGGGAAAAGCAGGACGGACAGAGCTGATGGAAAAAAAAGGCAAATAAATGAGCATCCGCACTTGCTTTCAGGATTCAGACAAAAAAACTTTTTGTTTTGTTTTGTTTTACCCGAATTTGAGAAGGCCACCATCAAGGTACCAACAGTGTGGAAACCTCTGAAATAAACACATACATGTATGATCAATGAATGTTCCTAAAACACCATCATAAAGACTTTGGATTCGTGGATTTCCACAAAATATGTACACGTGTTCGAACTAATACAGTCTACACTGAGAGAAATTGACAGAATAATTCACACATCGATTATGCGAAAGTATTTCAGCATTCGGCCATGATAAGAAAGGGGAATGTGACTGACAGGAACGTGAACAACAGGGAAGTAAAAGACTAATTTTGATGAATTTTGACATATGTCAACATGCAACTGGACCCAATTAAACAGAAACATTAAGCATGCATCAGATACGCGGGAGCATGAGGCAAATGTTTACAAAAACAGCAGCAGGAACATCGATTAAACATAGCGTGAAAGAAAAAAAAAAACGTAGAGTGGCTCTGCTGAAACCAAAAGAAGTAGTTACTAAGTGCAGGACACATATGTGAGGAACTTCTTGTGTAGGAAATGACAAAGCAGACAAGATGACTCAAGAGACAGTGATGGTTGTGGAACAAGAATTTGAAAATGTATGTTTTCCAAACTAACAACCTTATTTCAGATCAAGAGAGGGCATCCCGGAGGAGAAGAACTAACCGGGTGGCCAGGGATGAGACTGGTTTGTATCGGCATGAAATTGATGGACGTCCAGTCCTGTCGGCAACTAAATTGAAGACTCCAATTTGGGAGGCATGGGTTTTTCATCTGCAATTCAAGGTAAACTCGAACCAACGAATCAGAGGCTTATATCAAAAACTCAGATGGTGATGACCTCAGAGAAATTGGATTGGGATGGAGCGCTACCACTTGCGCTGTGAACCATGAGGTCCACCGTTAATTCCACCACAGGTTTCACACCTTTTAAGATGGAATGTGGCAATCCATGGACCCGGGCGCTCTTCAACAAATGGTTCCTCATTAAGCAGACAAGGACTCATTGAGTGTTCTCGTCTCCTATATTCAGGAGCGGACGACACTCCAGGGTGACCACCCCGGTAAACAACAGACGTATCCCGAGTATGTGTATCTGGGGGTCCTAAAGCGGAAGTGGCACCAGCTGAGATGAATGGGACCACGTAGAGTGACACAAAGGACCTGTCATGTCATACCTGGAAGGAATGCGTCAGCCCCAAGAAGTGTCTCCAACTTCAAAGTGACCTTCGGAAGTTCCCTGAGAAAGTCCATCTCCAACTCCAATCTCACAATTTGTAAACAGCAGATGTGGTCTGTACTTTGTCAAAATGCCAAGATCGAACTGTATTGACCTTTCTTTGTTTCAGATTTTTACATAAGGTGAAGGAGTGCCCGCCCCTAATGAACGTAACAAACATACTATGCCTATATATACAGTACGTGTGACTGTAGTTGTTCGGGGCTTCCTGATGAAATCTGAGACTCACAGGAGCCCGAATCGATTCGTGTTGCGTTGTGATAAACTGAAGAAAAGACGACGTGGTGTTGGGTCTTCTTCCACCTTATAGAGCGATAAAAGAACCTGTGTCCAAGGAGGGCCAAAAGCAAATTGACAGCTCCCCCTCCTCTACAATACACCACCACAATAGCTTCTAAAGAAAATATAAATGTGACTTTAGTGTACTTTCAGCTTCAATTTTAAAAAAAGGCAAAACAGATAAGTGTATAACCCTTTTATGCAGACTATTACAATTTTTCTCAAAAGATTTTGTTATACAAACACTTGTGGATCTAATTTCCAGCCTCGTGACGCGACTCCCCCTGGGGCTCCTCTTTTTCCATGTATTTCTTGTACCAGATGTACCTTGTAACAGTAGATCACTTCAACTCATCAAGCTGTGAAGTATAGAGCTGGGAAAAGCTATGAGCATTCCTCGGCCCTGTATTTTCCCTCCACCCTGTTTTAGTGGAAACACATGGACGTTCCATGTGTCAGTATATTTTTGTTGCTGGTTTGGATTATTCTGGAGCTACAGCTCTGTTGACATTACAAAATAGTTACTGCGCACTGTCAGCCAAACATGCATTTTTCTCTCCTATAACTCCTCCTTTCAGTGTATTTATCCTTATTGCTTTCACTTACGGTATGTACATAAAGAACATAAAGACGTAAAGATCCCTTTTCCCCAACACCACCACCACCACGCAAAACAGTCTGTTTCGGTCTCAGCCATTTCAGTGCTCCCTGGATTCCCTTTTAGGTGTCTATATAGACATTACCATTTCTCATGAAAGCGACCGCGACTTTTCATCATCTACTTCTTACCCTTCCTCCTTCCATCGTGTTCATAAAATGGATAATCAACGTGAACGAAAGAAGAAAAACAAATCACAAGGTCTCCCGGATTTAGGCTGTATCCCAGCAACTTTGCCAGAGGAACAACACATGGCAGCATCGTGGTTTAAGGTTTAGGGTAGGGCCTCATTTTAGATCAAAATCTTGAGACGAGATGAAGAGAATATTCAGCATGTTAATGACCCGACGCATACACCCAATTCAACAAAATATTAGCTTAATTCAAAGAAAATTTACGTGTTGGAATGTCCTAGTCAAAACCAAGGCCTAAATCAAATTGAAAATAAGTCGAGTGACCCAAAGACACAAACTGTCCTGTTTTGAGTGCTTTTGCAAGGAAACGTGGACAAATAACGCCAAGTCCAGATACAGTCTGCAACAATGATAGATCCTACCCTTAAACTCAACTCAACTAACTTTATTTATAGAGCACTTTAAAACAACCATTGTTGCAGACAAACTGCTGTACCCGCAGCGCAAATTACCGTTAGTCATACAATAACAAAGACAGTAGAAACAATAAATTAACACTACTACATCAGACACTATAAAACACTAAAGCAATGCAGAGCCAAAAGCCATAGAATAAAACTGTTTTAAGATCAGTTTTTAAAATGGACAGAGGACAAAGGTTCATTGCAAAGGGAGGGACGGGGTAAGGAAGAGGTACGATCCTCTCTGAGCCTCTTTTTAGCCCTCAGTACCTCCGGTAGCGTCTGGTTTGTTGACCTGAGGCACTGAGCAGCAGGGATGGAGGAGCTCAGAGAGGTAAGGTGCGGGGCAAGACCATTTTAAGATTCGAAAACAAATAAAATAAGCTTAAAACGAACTGTAAAATGTATAGGCATCCGGTGAAGTGGGCACAGAATTTGTGTGCTACCTTCTAATACCACTAATTGTGGGGCGAGATATGTACGTATATACAGTATATACACTGTATATGCTGTAGATAGATAGATAGATAGATAGATAGATAGATAGATAGATAGATAGATAGATAGATAGATAGATAGATAGATAGATAGATAGATAGATAGATAGATAGATAGATAGATAGATAGATAGATAGATAGATAGATAGATAGATAGATAGATAGATAGATAGATAGATAGATAGATAGATAGATAGATAGAGAAAGAGAGAGAGAGTCATTAGAAAAAAAAACAAGTGCATGAAACAAGCCTTAAATGCGATGAAACATCAAGCCCTTGTCACCGATCTCAAAAGCTGTGGGCCTGTCCACTGAATCTATGAATCCAGGCCCTGGTGAAAAATGGATGTTAATTCACAAAGCCTTTTTCTTATGCCTACAAATCTTCATATGTTTGAGCTGCCAAAATGTATGTCCATGACATACCCCTCGTCATTGCAGGTGAGTATTTTCTTTATCCACTGTATAGGTCATGTGTATTACTGATCAATAATTTCAAACCATCCCTACCAAATGTAAAAGTCTATTGGATGCCACCTTCCTTTCAGTCACTCCTCTTGGAAACCATGCTGATATTCGTAATGAGCAACCCTTAGAATGACTTCAACTCCATTTATCGACGTTTCACCCAAACTGAGTGAACTTCATCAAGGCACTGAACAAGTTGTGTCAAGATGCACTCACATTCCCAAGAGCCGAGCCACTGTTGTGCCAAAGTGGTCGAAAATGAAACCACTTGCGACTGTCAGAAAATTATTCATGAAGGATGCAATGGTGAAGACCAGGGAGAGCTGCTCATCTTGTCCACTGCAATCTGAAAGAGCCAAGGAAGAAGCCAATGTTACACCTTTTATTCAAGATCAAAAGTATGAGAATCGTAAGCTGACCTAAAACCTGTGAGCCATTGATTCCTGTGCTGTTGACACACAGATAGTTGAAGTAACCCTCCTTCTTGAGGACGAAAACAAGTGAGGCCCACCCAAATAAGATGCCTGCAAAACAAAGACACTCCACCAGGCCCGTGATGAAGGTTAGGGCTCGTCGCATCCCCAAACGAGTCTGACAGTCCGGCATGGTCCCTACTTCTGGCACTCAGACGCACACCAGTGGAAGCTGTGTTCACACCTGCAGACACCGGCCAAAAATAACCAAAGATTAGAGGCAAACATATTTTAGTTATATGAACTTTGAGTTTGTTTTCTGATTACTTTTGTTTTTTTTCCCCATCCCCATTCACTGGCAGAACAGAGGGGGCTCAAAAGAGTAGTCGAGACAGCGCAGAGGATCATCAGCTGCCCCCAACCCTCCGTGAAGGACATTGAAACGTCCACTTGCATCGGAAGAACTGAGGCAGTCACAAGTTACATCACCCACCTAGTTTGTGGCAGGAGCTCTCGGTCCATCAAGACCTGAATAAACAAACTCGGCCACCCATCACTGCACTGACCTCACACTAACACCAACACTCTTTGCATATTGCCGCACCAAGGTAGACAAGTAAGTTTGCAGATCTGACACTTGGAGAGAAAGTTTTTGTCCACATCAAGTATTTTCTATAAAGGTGTCATTCATCCATTTCACTCGTCATTCCCATTTATTTTACAACATATTTTGGATGTTGAATTATCGTTATTCTCGATGAAATCTGTTTATGTTGGTATTTTCGGTTGTCTGGAATGGATAACATTGGATTTACATTATTTCCTTCGGACAATTGTCCTTTGGGCAGCCACGGGACTACCGGGCTTAGCATGTCGGCTTTACAGTGCAGAGGTACCGGGTTCGATTCCAGCTCCGGCCTCCCTGTGTGGAGTTTGCATGTTCTCCCAGGGCCTGCGTGGGTTTTCTCCGGGTGCTCCGGTTTCCTCCCACATTCCAAAAAAAACATGCGTGCCAGGCTGATTGAACACTCTAAATTGTCCCTAGGTGTGAGTGTGAGTGCGAATGGTTGTTCGTTTCTGTGTGCCCTGCGATTGGCTGGCAACCAATTCAGGGTGTCCCTCGCCTACTGCCCGAAGACAGCAGGGATAGGCTCCAGCACCCCCGCGACCCTAGTGAGGACCAAGCGGCTCGGAAGATGAATGAATGAATGAATTCTCCTTTGAATTTTGTTCAATTTAATTTTAGTCTGTCTTTTTGGACTGCGTTTATCAAAACAAACAAATAAATAAAAAAAGGTTCCGCTGTACTATCCTTTGAAGAGTCAGCATCTCCGACTCCAGCGCTACCGTACCTTCAACATTTGTGGTTTATAGCCATTGCACTGCATAATTTGGTTTGCGTGGTTACTAATATTGTTTGAGATTTGTCATTCTTGAAACACAAACGTGGAGTTGCACCCCAATTTCACTGTATCTTGTTTGTGGCAAGATACAGTGTAAGCTGTACCCAATCCCAGTAGACATGAAGCGAGAGGCACAACACTCACAAAGAAATATAACTTCTTGGGTTCATTGTCCTCTGAACTTCATTTCTTCATTTTGACAAAAATAACCATTGTGAGACAGAGGTTTTCTTATCTTATCATAACATGTGCAGTTAAGTAGAAAAAGAGCACAGACCTTTGATGCCCTCCTACCCGCTGTGGTGGATCTCACAGTTCACATCGCCATCTGTTCTGAATCTTTCGCTTCCTTTTAACGGTACAGCTCCTCCTTCCTCTTGCCACTTGGCTTCCGCTCTTCTTCTTTCTTAATCCGTCTGGTGCAAGGAAGGACTCCACCTTAGTTAGTTGCAAAAAACAAACCAAAAAGGCTTTCCAACAGCTATGATGAAAGTGCTGTATTGCTGCAAAACTTGTTTCGTCAGTCTACAGGTCATGTGACTGCACGAACAGAAAAAACAATGTCAAAAGCTGATTGGAAACAGACAGGAAAGCATTCTTCCAAGAACTCAATTTAACGGCTACAGCTCAGAACTGTGAAACTTGATAAATTTGTGTTTTGTGGGTTTTTCATCGATTTAACGACATAAAGAGAGAGTGAGCTTCCCTTACGAGCTTTTTGTTTTTGAACCTTTTTTTCCGTATCAGGTCCTGTATGAGTTGATAAAATAAATCCGCTCAAACCTAGCCATAAGAACTACACCACTTCTATTTATTTATTCGAATATCATCATGCAGGAATCTCACTGCAAACAATAACAACAGATCACTGACAAAAAAACTAAAATAAAATTAAGCCTGCTTTTAGTCACCAGGCTTTCCTACAGCAATTGAAAGCACAGTGAGTGGTTTGATTTTTTTTAATCGTTTTAAAGTCTTGCTTTTTGTACTTGTATACAAATTTGGCATCATTTTAAACGGTGCTCGTACCTGTGGTGTGTCAAATTCATAAGACATGTTTGTTTTCACTTTATGAGGACAAAATATTCTGGCCTAAGAATGAGTCCTGTGCTGTGTTGGTGTGTCTGCAAGCATCTGCAATGGTATTCTACACAAACAATGAGAATGAAACACGTGAATTTCTCAAATCACGTTTTTACAGACGATTATCAGTGAGCATAGCACACCAAGTGACATTTAGTTAGGGTTGGCACGCATGATTCTGAAATTCAGGAACCGCAGAAGAAGAAGAGTGCCAACATCAGCAAAATTTTGTGGCAACTTATGATCATATGTCATTGAACTTAAGATTTGATGGAAAAAAAGAGCCAAAATAGAGATGAACAGGAGATCGTCTTTCTCAATCATTGCTTCCTCTTTCAAATAAATGTTGTGTACAAAGGACTGAGAGTTGATCTAAAACACTGTATTTATGTTGTTTATCGCACAATACAACATAACATGTACAAGTTTTCCAATAAAACCAAGCATTTTGATGGAATGTCTCTCGAACTAAAATGTTGGAAGGAATGTTTATAGAACACTCATATGGAATGTTGCATATCGAAAAATTATTAACGGGTGATAGACTCACCCCTCCGTGAGCCGTCACCTTACCGTGGTGGAGGGGTTTGCGTGTCCCAATGATCCTAGGAGCTAAGTTGTCTGGGGCTTTATGCCCCTGGCAGGGTCACCCATGGCAAACAGGTTCTAGGTGAGGGGCCAGACAAAGCATGGCTCATAGACCCTTATGATGACTACAATATATGGACCAAGGTTTCCCTTGCCCGGACGCGGGTCACCGAGCCAGGCCTGGAGGTGGGGCTCGTTGGCAAGCGCCTGGTGGCCGGGCCTACACCCATGGGGCCCGGCCGGGCACAGCCCGAAGAGGCAACGTGGGTCCCCCTTCCCATGGGCTCACCACCCATGAGAGGGGCCAAAGGGGTCGGGTGCAATGTGAGCTGGGCGGCAGCCAAAGGCGGGGACCCTGGCGGTCCGATCCTCGGCTGCAGAAGCTAGCTCTTGGGACATGGAATGTCACCTCTCTGGCAGGAAAGGAGCCCGAGCTGGTGTGTGAGGCAGAGAATTTCCGACGGGATATAGTCGGACTTGCCTCCACACACAGCTTGGGTTCTGGTACCAGTTCTCTCGAGAGGGGTTGGACTCTCTTCCACTCTGGAGTTGCTCACGGTGAGAGGCGCAGAGCAGGTGTGGGCATACTCATTGCCCCCCGGCTCAGTGCCTGGACATTGGGGTTCACACCGGTAGACGAGAGGGTTGCCTCCCTCCGCCTTCGGGTGGGTGGACGGGTCCTGACTGTTGTTTGTGCATATGCACCAAACAGCAGCTCAGCATACCCACCCTTTTTGGAGTCCTTGGAGGGTGTGCTGGAGAGTACTCCTGCTGGGGACTCCCTTGTTCTGCTGGGGGACTTCAATGCTCACGTGGGCAATGACAGTGAGACTTGGAGGGGCGTGATTGGGAGGAACGGCCCCCCCGATCAGAACTCGAGTGGTGTTTTGTTATTGGACTTCTGTGCTCGCCACGGATTGTCCATAACGAACACCTTGTTCAAACATAAGGGTGTCCATATGTGCACTTGGCACCAGGACACCCGAGGCCGCAGTTCGATGATCAACTTTGTAGTTGTATCTTCGGATTTGCGGCCGCATGTTCTGGACACTCGGGTGAAGAGAGGGGCGGAGCTGTCAACTGATCACCACCTGGTGGTGAGTAGGCTCCGATGGTGGGGGAAGATGCCAGTCCGTCCTGGCAGACCCAAACGTATCGTGAGGGTCACCCTGCTTTTTGCAGATGATGTGGTGCTGTTGGCTCCTTCAAACGGGGCTCTCCAACTCTCACTGGAGCGTTTCGCAGCCGAGTGTGAAGCGGTTGGGATGAAAATCAGCACCTCCAAATCTGAAACCATGGTCCTCAGTCGGAAAAGGGTGGAGTGCTCCCTCCGGGTCGGGGAGGAGATCTTGCCCCAAGTGGAGGAGTTCAAGTATCTTGGGGTCTTGTTCACGAGTGGGGGCAGGAGGGAGCGGGAGATCGACAGGCGGATCGGTGCAGCGTCTGCTGTGATGCGGACGTTGTATCGGTCTGTCGTGGTGTAGAAGGAGCTGAGCCAAAGGGCGAAGCTCTCAATTTACCGGTCGATCTACGTCCCAACCCTCATCTATGGTCACGAGCTATGGGTCGTGACCGAAAGAACGAGATCCCGGATACAAGCGGCCGAAATGAGTTTTCTCCGCAGGGTGTCCGGGCTCTCCCTGAGAGATAAGGTGAGGAGCTCGGTCATCCGGGAGGGGCTCAGAGTCGAGCCGCTTCTCCTCCACATCGAGAGGAGCCAGATGAGGTGGCTTGGGCATCTGATTCGGATGCCTCCTGAGCGCCTCCCTGGTGAGGTGTTCCGGGCATGTCCCACCGGGAGGAGACCCCGAGGAAGACCCAGGACACGCTGGAGAGACTACGTCACCCAGCTGGCCTGGGAACGCCTCAGGATCCCCCGGGGAGAGCTGGAAGAAGTAGCTAGGGAGAGGGAAGTCTGGGCTTCCCTGCTAAAGCTGTTGTCCCCGCGACCCGGCCCCGGATAAGCGGTAGATGATGGATGGATGGATGGATGATAGACTCAGAGGCATAACATCATGGTGAAGGTCGCGGTGCAAATTTATTATGTGCTTACACCATTGCCAAAACAAATGCATGCATGCCACTCGAGAGACCTGCTGTTGTTGCCATGTTTTCGGCAGCGCTTTTCATTTTCATGCTGTGATTGACATATTGAGAATTAACAATATCACACACACTCACACACACACATTTATAGATATATTCATCCATCCACTTTCTAATCCGCTTTATCCTCACAAGGGCTGCGGGGGCTGCTGGAGCCTATCCCAGCTGTCTTCTGGCAGTAGGCGGGGGACACCCTGAACCGCTTGCCAGCCAATCGCAGGGCACACAGAGACGAATAACCATCCACGCTCACACTCACACATAGGGACAATTTAGAGTGTTCAATCAGCCTGCCGTGCATGTTTTTGGAATGTGGGAGGAAACCAGAGTACCCAGAGAAACCCCACGCAGGCATGGGGAGAACATGCAAACTCTCCACAGGAACGGCTCTATATAAAAAAAAAAAAGAAAAAAAATCCTCGTCTCACCCCCCGATCAGGTGGTGTCCGTCCCTCATTCAGCTCGGGTCCTCTACCAGAGGCCAGGAAGCTTGAGGGTTCTGCGCAGTATCCTTGCTGTTCCCAGCACTGCACATTTTTGGACTGAGATGTCCGATGTTGTTCCCGGGATCTGTTGCAACCACTCATCTAGTTTGCGGGTCACTGCCCCGAGTGCTCCGACCACCACAGGCACGACTGTCACCTTTACCTTCCAGGCTCTCTCCAGCTCCTCTCTGAGCCCTTGGTATTTCTCGAGTTTCTCGTGTTCCTTCTTTCTGATGTTTATATGTATATATATATACACACACACACACACACATATATATATATATATATATATATATATATATATATATATATAGAGAGAGAGAGAGAGAGAGAGAGAGAGAGAGAGAGAGAGAGAGAGAGAGAGAGAGAGAGAGAGAGAGAGAGAGAGAGATTTTCGGGAAATGCATACGTTAACAAACAACAGCTTAATAATTACTTCACATTGTCATTATTATTATGAGCTTTCTCAAAAGTGAAAACTGGCAAATTTGAATGGTTGGTTTTCCAAAACCATTTCCCCCAACGTTGTCTAGAAACCACTCGCTTGCATTTTCAGTTCCACTATCTTTGTTCATAAGCAGCTCGATGGAATGAAAGGATTAGGGCGTGATCAGTGACCAAATGGGCCCCCCATCAGTACCATTCAAGTTGTCAAGTATCGTAGGATGGTGCTGCGGCACCATCCTAATGCGGCAACCATTTGTTGTGTGTAATAGTACCCCCGTGTGGTCATGTCTAGGCTTGCCCTTCATTGGTCGAGGCACTGCAGCGGGTCTCTTTCGATCAATTTGCTGTGTAAATCAGAGCGTGCAGTCCCTATTCTAGGATAATGCCCTAAACTGGCAATTACAACAAAAGTAAACAATTGTGGATAAACTCTAAGTGGATTATCAGGACCATTTAACTGAATTCTGAAAAACAAAACCGTAATAGAATTGTTCCACGAAATTTTACAAATGTATTCCAAACAGATACTGTCTTGATGGCGTTTCTTTATGCTTATAGAATATTAAACGATAAATACTAATGAAAACAACTCAATGGCCCAGTTTTGTTTCCTCTCAAATACGTGTCATCAGGCGTCTTAAAAGGGTGAGCAGTTGTACTTTATTTCAGTAGAACAGTTCTAAATGAAAGGGTTAACTTTCCGGGCACCGATAAAGACAAGTCACAACTCATTCATGAATGAATGATGAATGAGTTGTGACTTGTCTTTATCGGTGCCCGGAAAGTTAACCCTTTCATTTAGCCTGATAACATGATAAGCTGTCCACTGTAGTAACCACTGTCCCTAAAGGGTCAAATACTTGAAAAACCCCATTGTTTGTTTTATTCATAACAAATTAATAAATATCTTAATACCACCACTGCTGTATTACATCATATTTATTGAATACAAAATAATATGCAAACATGCAATTTTCAGTAAAAGCACACAACTGTGCCATGTCCCTGGAGCACTTCAGAATCAATATTAATCTAAGAACATTTTTTACATTGAGTAAAATATCACATTTAATAGAGATGCTGATTATTGAATGTATTCATTCATGCGTGCATGTCTTTTGCGAGTCGAATTTGGCTTTCTCTGACCAATCAATCAGTGGATGGAAAAATGCTGACATCATCTCGGGTCAGTGTTCTGGCCCCGCGAGGACAAATTTGACATCCGGTTAAAGAAACAGACCTATTGCTAACAAGACTAGTTTAAGTTTCATTGGCCAGCACTACTGATTTTGAAGGCCCTGGACAGATTAGATTGATATGGCAACATGTAGAGGCTGAAATCCAGGGGCTGTGGGGGGCTATATATTTCAGGTTGGATATTTATTTTTGGCTACCAAATTCATACTTGCTTCCCTATAGTCAAAAGGGAAATAATGGATTATGTGCATGTCTGTGTGTTTTGTGCATGTGTGTACTGCCACGGTTTCCACAACAGATGCAGCTGTCCGGCCACGTTGGACTTTGCCTATGTCACTGAGATGCTATTTTTGGGACATGTGTTGTTAGAAAGGTCAGATAAAGAAGCAACGGCATCCTCGGGAAAGCGAAGGAAGAGGGTGTCGGGTGAATGGAGCAGAGAGACAACAGAGTGTGCAGAGCTGCATTGAACAGGCTTGTTGAGAAATCTCAACTACGGTAACTTAAATTCTGCTGGAATGGATGGAGATGCAGTGAACCAGGAGACAGCTGAGTATTCAGAGGGGACAAGTCAGACTGACTCAAGCGACAAGAAGCAGGTTGATGTGTTTCTGTATCATCAGTAAATGATAAATGTTCTTTGAAAATGCCTCGTCGTCTTCGTCCTTACCAACAGGACTGCATGACGCTAACACAAACATTTGCTATTGGATGATGTACGGTAATTATGCCAATCACTTTTTGCTATGGTCTCAGAGTGTGTAAAGATTTATCATGTAACAAGAAACGGTGATCTAGGATGCTACATTTCAATGCTCCAACCACAGTATGTTTCACTAACATGACATCACTACATAAACTAATACTACTATTACTTAATACTGATGATTGTCAGTGTGGTACTCCCACTAGTGATACGTGAATTTATTTGTATTTACTTTTCAAATCATATTTGCATGTACTATTTAAGAACTGTTTGCCCCCAAAAATCCCAAATTTAAGCTCAGTGTTAATGTTTAAATGTGTAAAATGTTATGTTGTTTACAATAATATTAAAAATACATTTTAGGGGTGTTGAACACTTAGGCCTACTGTGCACCTATTTTTGTATGTTGATTGTGGTACTCAGGCAGACAGATAATAAATCCAAATTAACTGGCACTTCATGTAAAAAGTCTGTCAATCTCTGCTCTTTACCCGGCGAGGGATCAGAATAGAACAGCAATAGCTGTATTCGAAAGTGTAAATGCAATTTTAGGCAGTAATCTATGACCGACCACTCATATCGTGCAATGAAATAATATGACCCCAACAAAATGGTAAGTGTTATTTGAAAGGTTAAAAAAGAAAAAAAAAGAAAATAAGAAGTAGAGATGTGGAATATGTCTGTACAGTAAAAATTGTCAAGGTCAGATATTTTTAAAAAACTGCAAACAGTATGATTAACATCCTCATCTTGCATCACAGAAAGAAATATGCCAGTATGGGCAATCCAGTTCAAATATTAGCAATAATCTATCATGAAAGCAACAAAAGAAGAAATAGCAATTGATGATTTTCAATGTTTGCCACCGTTAAAGAAAGACAATCCACATATGATTATAATATCACTGCTGTCCAACAAAAAAAGCTTGCACGGACATTATTTATTTATTTTCAGTCTCAAACGCAAATAAAATAATCCATCCCCCAAATGTACCCTTTTTTTTTACCATGACAAAAATAAAGAAGATAAATCAGATATCTGTTGTTAACACGCCCCTTGAGAGTAGATGCTGACGGTTACGATGTAAAATGTCTAAATCGAGAAGCTCCACAAATCCCAAAGTGGTGTTTCCCATCTCGCATTGCATGACTACTTGCTGAGGACTGTCAGATCTCCAGAGGAGAGCGCTGACTAATATTAGCTGCTCTTACTTCAAACTATAATCTTGAGTCTGGAGTGGCAACATAAATATCTCTCCTCCTCCAACCTCCTCTTCCACAAGGCAACAAATGATGATCCACCACTGGCTGGTTTCCTAACATTTAATGACCCAAGGCACATATTTTACAACACTGCTATATGATATCAATGATTTATATGACTTAATCCACCTCTTAATATCATCACTATGACCTCGCTGTCATAGAAACCATCAATATATACACAAAATGAGGGCACACAGTTTTGCCATGTACATCATCTGGAGTAGTTCAGAATTAATACTAATAAGTTGATCTGCTAATGTAGTTTAAAGTGACTGTGAAGGCCCTGGACAGATTTGTTTGATTTCACCATTCACCTAGGTTGAAATCTGATTTTACAAAAAAAATGAAAATAAATAGGAATACAGTCATGTCATATAAACCAATATAATAGATGGAGCAAATGTGTGTGTCCCAAATGATGGCTGATTTTGCTTGTTTTTCACTTAAGTCCAAATATTTGAGATCCATATGCTAGATTGCAGTGGCAAACCTCAGAGTAGCAGCAAGCTGATACATAGTGAACAATTCTTCATAAAAAAAAGTGGTCAGGTGCTTGCTTCAAATTGTTTATTGCCATTTCCAGTTGACGTTTACTCTAAAACTGAGCAGAAAACAAAGAGAATTACAAGTCGTGTCTATAACCACACCACATTACTTTGCCTCGTCGAAGTTTGCTGGCTAAATGCTGACACACAATGCAACACTCCAGACGAGCATCAATGGCACAGTACATCAAAACTTTTACACTCATTATATTTGAAAATAAACACTAGCACACATGCAGAGAGACAAAAGAAAACTACCCGCATGCATATCTTCTTTGTCCTCTACAAAAAATAGTGAATGTTACCGCAGCGTGGTTGCGATCATTGTCTTCTGTGTTTCATCATCAAATCTTGGGGAGCATCTATGTGTATTTATGTTTTTATGTTTTTTATAATTAAATTACAGCACTGTACAGAGTTTGGATTGAGCTTGCAAATGCAATTTAGTGCCTTTGAAAGTGTTTAGGCCAACAGAGACAGCCTTGCAGGCCATGACCGCCAGGCCACATCAGTTGAATGTGCAATGATTCTGTGGATTAAGTCCCTGAGTGAGTTGTGTGTTGATTGCCATGCAGACAGATGAAACAGAGCTTGTGCAGAACACCGGCCCAAAAGGCAGGACTCCAGAAGAGTCCGCGGTGGAAGGTCAGGGGCTCAAAGCAGGGGTGAAGGAGGACCCCACACCACAAGTGGGGGGTGAGGAGGCTGCAGACACACACCCACTCCGAACAGCTGCTTCAAAGTCGGTTGAAGGTGTCACTGAAGGCACTGAACAAGAAGACAGGAAGGACACTGAGGATAAAAAGAAGGGGGTTGATAGGAAGGAGGTCAAAAATAGAGATTTTGGGGAGAAGAAGGTCAAGACCAAAGAGAAAGTTGAAGAAAATGTAACTGAAGATAAGAGTGTTGCTCAAAAGCCAGAAAAGGTGGGAGAGGGGAAAAAACAAGTCAAAGAAGATCAAGCAAAAGACAAAGAAAGACTGAAAGAGGCGGAAAAACAAGAGAAGGCCAAAAGGAACCCAAAAGCCACACCTCAAGTTCAGTCTCGTCCGAGACCCTCAGCTCGCTCTGGCCGAGCATCCAAAAAGAGTGACATCATCGCTAAGTTCCAACAGGGCGCACCTGAGTGAGTCACCAAACATAAGAAATACACACATCAAAATATCTATCTATCTATCTATCTATCTATCTATCTATCTATCTATCTATCTATCTATCTATCTATCTATCTATCTATCTATCTATCTATCTATCTATCTATCTATCTATCTATCTATCTATCTATCTATCTATCTATCTATCTATCTATCTATCTATCTATCTATCTATCTATCTATCTGTCTATCTAGCTGCAGCGGGTCTGTCAACCTGTCATTCATACAGTCATCTATCATTCATCTCTCCACCTTTTCATCTTGTCATCTATTCTTCCATTATCAACCTCGCCATCTGTTTTTAATTCATTGTCCATGTCCATTTATCTATCCAGAATTCCATCTATCCAAGATTCCATCAATGCCATCCATTGATGAAAGATGATGAAAGAATCCATCATCTGTCAATCTGTCATCCAACTAACCCTCCTTTGATCATTCATTCATCATCCATGTTTTCATCCATGTTTCTGTCCATCAATCGCAAAAATCCACCTATTTCTTTGTCTATCCACCCTTCCATCTGGCTGTCATCACTCAATCCATCGAGACATCTCTCTTCCACCCATTCATCCATCCATTTTTATCAACCCTTCTATCTTTCATTCATCCTTCGATCCATAATCTATCCATCAGAGCATCATCAATTTTTTCATCATCCACCTATCTATGGCATCTTTTCTTCCATTTGCTGTCATTTCCATCATTCTATCCATCTGTCTATCTATCCATCCATCCATCAGCAAGAGATACTTTGCTATGTTTGATATGCTTGAGCACACATCTGTTTATGGCTTGTCTAGGACACCAATACCACGCAACTTCAAAATTCAGAAGTCATCCACGGCTTCAGCTACAGGGTCTTCCATCAAACAGAGAATTTTGCAGTGGTGCCGCAGCAAAACTCAACACTATCAGGTATGCTGTCCAATGATGATTCAGCATTATCCATCCATCATCCATCCATTTTCTAATTTGTATATCGTCGCGGGTGTGCTGCACTGTGAGACAAACTTGCTAGCCAGGTGCCCACTGTGCCGCTCCATTGAGCATCTTTTATTATTAATTCAATGAAGACATAAAGCCTTCCCTTTGTCTTTCTTTCAGGGCGTAAACATAGAGAATTTCTCCTCATCTTGGTGTGATGGGATGGCTTTCTGTGCGTTGATCCACCGCTACTTCCCTGACGCTTTCGACTATAATACTTTGAAACCCACTGAAAGGGAAAAGAATTTCACTCTGGCCTTCCAGACTGCAGAGTATGCATCTATCTATCTATCTATCTATCTATCTATCTATCTATCTATCTATCTATCTATCTATCTATCTATCTATCTATCTATCTATCTATCTATCTATCTATCTATCTATCTATCTATCTATCTATCTATCTATCTATCTATCTATCTATCTATCTATCTATCTATCTATCTATCTATCTATCTATCTATCCATCTATCTATCCATCTATCTATCTATCCATCTATCTATCCATCTATCTATCTATCTATCTATCTATCTATCTATCTATCTATCTATCTATCTATCTATCTATCTATCTATCTATCTATCTATCTATCTATCTATCTATCTATCTATCTATCTATCTATCTATCTATCTATCTATCTATCTATCTATCTATCTATCTATCTATCTATCTATCTGTTTCTAGGTCCATATGCCCTCATTATCCATCCATGATTGAATTCTCACATGCCGTTGTTCTTTCTCTCTCGGTGTGTGGCTCATGCACTTTCTCCCCCAGGTCACTGGCCGACTGCTGGCCACTGCTGGAAGTGTCGGACATGCTCATGATGGGCAAGAACCCGGACCCTATGTGTGTGTTCACCTACGTCCAATCCCTGTGTCACAGCCTCTCCAAACTGGAGAAAGAGAAGAAGGACAAAGAGGAAAAAGAGAAAGAGGAGAAAGAGAAGGAGGAGAGAGTCAAAGTAGATGAAGAGAAGGATGAGAAGGGAGAGGATGCTTCCAAACAGATGTCAGTGGACAAGGATGAAGCCGATCATGCTGAGAATGGGACATTGATGAGTGGCCAGGAGGAGGAAGGCAGAGATAGCTCAGAAACAAGTAGAAAGGATGAAAAAGCACCAAAGAGCTATGAGACGGAGGGAGATGGAGGAGTGTTTGTGGAGACAGAGTCCTAGGAAAGAAATGACCCCCTTTTTTGCTCAAGGGTATTGAAAAACGTCTTAGTTCGTTGTCGGTTGACACTCTCACTTATAGAAGCTATCTCATGGTTATTTTTGTATAAGCTGATGTTTTGTTCCTGTGCAAATAAAGAAGACATCTGCCTTTAAATTCTAATGATTGTGTATTCTAAGAAAATAAATGAAACAATCAACAGTTGTTCATGATTTAAAGGCCCATTTAAGAGTTCCGGAATGGATGAATAACACTCTGATGGACAATGAGAGATGATTAAAGTCACAGTTGTGTGATGAATGATATATTGAAGATTTGAACAGTTTGTAGTGTGGTTGATACATGGGTGGCAAAGACAGAATATGACTCGAGAGTTTAATGCAGCACATATAAGTAAACAGGGAACGAGTACAAATTACTTTGATTTATATAGCGCCGGGCGGCCCGGTAGTCCAGTGGTTAGCACGTCGGCTTCACAGTGCAGATGTACCGGGTTCGATTCTAGCTCCGGCCTCCCTGTGTGGAGTTTGCATGTTCTCCCCGGGCCTGCGTGGGTTTTCTCCGGGTGCTCCGGTTTCCTCCCACGTTCCAAAAACATGCGTGGCAGGCTGATTGAACACTCAAAATTGTCCCTAGGTGTGAGTGTGAGTGCGAATGGTTGTTCGTTTCTGTGTGCCCTGCGATTGGCTGGCAACCGATTCAGGGTGTCCCCCGCCTACTGCCCGGAGACAGCTGGGATAGGGTCCAGCACCCCCTAATGAGGATCAAGCGGCTCGGAAGATGAATGAATGAATATATAGCGCCTTTGACAGGACCCTACAACACAAAAGCTATTGATGTGCATGTGTGTGTATGTGTACAATTTTCAAAAGAGGTTTAGGGTTTCAAAGTAAGGTTGCAAAATATGGTTAGCGTATCAAAACAAGCTTTTCTGCCTGGGTTCTGCTTTCATTGTGTATCATCCTGAGTTAGGGTTTCTAGCTGGGTTTCAATTCACTGTTTTAAAACAGGGCAACAATTGTAGACAGCCAGGTTGTGTTTCAAGGCCATTGTGAGGGTTTCTTTCCTTCCTTAAACAATTTATTTCAAATACTGGACGTTTGTTCCACCTTGTAATTAAGAAAAGAAAGACTTGAAGCGAAGCAATCTAATTGTTGGTCAAGAAGAAGGAGACGAGGAAGAAGGGGTGGCGGCCGTGACCGTAGCATTACGGTAATTACCAGCGTCACATGACGGAAGTGCTATTGTGTGATCGCTCTTGGCAGGGTAAAGCTAATCTAGCCGCTGTAGCGTAACGTTTCACATCTCCGACGGATTTTCTATCGGCAGCGCCCTGACTTATGTTAACAAATATGACAACGGACAATTTGAATCTCGAGTCACAGCTTTTATCCATCATGGACGTGCTGGTGAAAGCGGCGGTGCAGGAAATAAGACAGCTATTCTCGGAGAGCTCAGCGTCCCTACGGCTGCACCTGAGCCAGAGTTTGAGGGACAACGAGAGTCTGAGGATGAGGATGAAAGCGATGAGGAGCGAGATCTTCTCCCTCCGCCTGCAGACCAGGACCAATCGGCCGGCCAGCCGTTTCTCCATCTTACGTGCTAATGTGACTAAAGCCCGGAGCAAAACACCAGGTAACTAAGCCACATAAAAAGTTGCACTGTAGTCATACAATGTGGCTATTTGTGTTTAATGACGAAGATTAATTTGCGTAAAACCGGTATTACTGGACCGTTCTTTTACAGACAAGTCCAGTAATGTCCGTATCATTTCCCTGTGACAAATATTCAGAAAGTTGTGACTGTTTAACACAGTTTGGCCAACGTCTTAATGCAGTCAATGGGAAATGGGAGATGGTGGGGGGGGGGGGGGGGGGGGGGAGCATTTGAGTTTCAAACTTTTCCTAACTTCATTCATCTCTATTCTGTTTTTTAAAAAGACTGTCATCATTAAAACGTTTGCTTCACAGAAACAGACCACATACAACAATGAGTGGTCATTATTTACAAATTATTAGTTAAGTAGTGGGCGGCCCGGTAGTCCAAGTGGTTAGCACGTCGGCTTCACAGTGCAGAGGTACCGGGTTCGATTCCAGCTCCGGCCTCCCTGTGTGGAGTTTGCATGTTCTCCCCGGGCCTGCGTGGGTTTTCTCCGGGTACTCCGGTTTCCTCCCACATTCCAAAAACATGCTTGGCAGGCTGATTGAACACTCCAAATTGTCCCTAGGTGTGAGTGTGAGTGCGAATGGTTGTTTGTTTCTGTGTGCCCTGCGATTGGCTGGCAACCGATTCAGGGTGTCCCCCGCCTACTGCCCGGAGACGGCTGGGATGGGCTCCAGCACCCCCCGCGACCCTAGTGAGGATCAAGCGGTACGGAAGATGAATGAATGAATGAATAGTTAAGTAGTTCTAAATGTCAGCATAACAAAAGTCATTATTATTTGAAAACTACAATTAGCATTAAAGTCATATAATCTTCAAATGCGAAGTTGCACAATACAGTAAATAAGTCAATGACTTTGATTGCTGTATATCATCTTTATAATAGGTGCCATGCATTAAAGACAGCAAATTAGGAGTCGGGAATGAAGATATTCCATATGTTGTTAATATAGCTACATTGTTAACAACAGATATGTTGTTTTTTATCACTAAATAAACTGTATTGGGGGATGTTTTGTAATCCACTTAAATGCAAAATAAAATTTTATCAGATAAGTTGATCAATCGATGTAGTAATCGATAGATTTGTTTTGATGTATATTTTTATTGGACTGGTTTCATAGTGCCTGTAGTTGTTTGCAATGGGACGGCCGTAACTGTTCAGTTTCAGCATCAACCAGGTTATTATTGATTTCCCCAGTCCTGTGAGTCCTTTGCCTGACTAACGGCACACTGGGTGCATTAGCAGACTCAGATGATGTGCTTCACTGGTTTAAGTTAGCGGACTCACCGAATACAACACAAACTCATATAATTTGGTCACTGACTGAAGTTGGCTTACTTGGATGATTTGATTCACTGACTTGAGTACACACAATCACTGGAAACACAGAAGACACAGGAATTGTTTCACTAATCTCACAAGTAATACCGGTACATTTAATCTACAATGCTAATGAACAAGTAGTTAGACACAATAGATGATATAGTTTATGCACATGCTGTGATCATGATATTATCATTAGGGTCCAGGCACCAGGTGGTGCAAAGACCTTCTTTGAATAGTGGTTTATTATTCTTGCAAAGGGGACATAAACACATCCCAAAACTCACCAATTTTTCCAAACGCATACAGAATCCTGATTTAAAAAAGGGTCTTGGAAATGACCCCTGCAAAATCACTACTAAAGCATCCACTGGTAACTGGAAAATGTCTGCTTTCAACACAGTCTATACAAGGTGTGTCAAACATATGACCCGCAGGCCGGAACCGGCCACCGAGGAGGTTCGATCTGGCCCGCAGGATAAATCAAATAAATAAATTTCTCCTTAGTCTGTAAAATGTAGGCAGGAATTAAATTTAGGGCGGACCGGTGGTCCAGTAGTGAGTGTGTCAACTTCACAGTGCAGAGGTACAAGGTTCAATCCCAGCTCTGGCCTCCCTGTATGGAGTTTGCATGTTCTCCCCATGCCTGCGTTGGGTTTCTCCGGGTACTCCGGTTTCCTCCCGCATTCCAAAAACATGCATGGCAGGCTGATTGAACACTCTAAATTGTCCCTAGGTGTGTGTGTGAGCGCGGATGGTTGTTCGTTTCTTTGTCGCTGCAATTGGCTGGCAACCGGTTCAGGGTGTCCACCGCCTACTGCCCGAAGTCGGCTGGGATGGGCTCCAGCACCCCCCGCGACCCTTGTGAGGATAAAGCGGATCAGAAAATGAAAGGATGGATGGATTAAATTTAGATTTTAGATGCACATGTGTAAATGGTTAAAATGCCTTTCTTTATAAATGTTGTTTGATCTTAAAATGCATTACTATATTTTTCAATACCAATGCAGTTAGTTTTTTTGCCTTTATACAATCAGTGGGATCAGTTGCAAAGTATATATGTGAATGATCAAAGTAAATTGTACAATTGTTTAAGGAAATCTAAGGTGTTTCATGAAATGTTTTGTAAAAGATATGTTCATTAAATGTCAACATTTTACGAATGTTCTTGTGCTTCACTGTACCAAAAACAAATGAAAGACATGATCTTTTGGTTATTTTTAGCAGAGTGTGGTATAATTTTAATGGTCCGGTCACTTGACATCTCCTGAGGCTGTAAGCGGCCCACAATGTGAATGGTCTGTACAGTATTCAAATTTGATCACTGCATTTTCTCATGCACAATTTTGTTTTGCATTTGTAGTTGTCTTGAAGCCTCCAGCAACACAACAAACCTCCCCCATCTCTTTGCACCTCTCGGTCAAGACCTCCCCTCCTGATACAAAAGAGGTAGATTTTCTTGACCGGTCCTGCAGAAACAAATGTGATGTGTTGTTTTTTAACATGTACTTGCTTTCATGTTAGCATGCAGTTGAAGAGATCCCAGATGTCATCCTGATCAAAGATGAAGAGGATACTGGAGGATGTGAGCCAAGTGAAAGTGAGTCAAGTGTGGGGAGGTGGGGGAAGGGTCGTATGATTGGGGCACAGCACTTAATAAAGTACATATCTTAGGTTAGCTTGTCTATGAATTTCCAGCACTTTTACTAGAAGAGAGGAAGATGTGGTACCTCCTGTTCAAGTCCGAATGTTCACGTCAACTCTTGTTTCAATTTTTGCTCTATAGGTGTAATGGGCACACATTAGTCAGTTAATTAAAAAAATTATGTATATTTTTTACTCATGATGGGTTCGGTGACTGTGCATATTAACTAGTTGGGTTCGATACCTTTTAAAAGGTTAAGAAACACTGCTCTAATATCTTAATTGCCTCATGGCGAACATTTTGCATTTGTGACAGATTTGTTATTCAACGTCAAGTCAAGTCAACAAGTCAAGTCAACAGTATTTATAGAGCACTTTCAAACAGCCATCGCTGCATACAAAGTGCTGTACATGGAGCGATTTAACATACACAATAAACAGTAAGACGAATCGGTAATGAAGGCGGTAGAAAGCACCAAGCAGTAAAATCAAGAACATTGATCTTATCTTATCTTAACAAATCTAAGTCATGCTGAGTCGAACGCCAAAGAATACAAGTGAGTTTTGAGGAGGGCTTTAAAGATGGGCAGCGAGGAGGCTCGGCTGGGCAATGATTCAATATCAATGTCTACCTGTATCGCTATAGAGGCCTGGTCATTATCAATAGAAAATGCACTCAATATAATGTCGGTTCAAAAGAAGGAACCAAACCCTCTTACTCTGCCTGTTGTAGGCAAAGGCTACAGTATGACGTTAGACTTCACAATTACAAGCACATGAGAGGAAATTAGGTGCACACCAGTTATTTTCAACTGTATTTTACCTCTTGATTTTATTCAATGTTTATCTTTAATCACTGTCAATGTTTTTAGTTTTATTTTTAATCAATTTACCGGCAATTGTTTTTTTTTCTTATTTTATTCAGGTAAAAAATAACATTTATCAATAGACTACTATGAAATACAAACATTGTGATTAACCCAGCCCTACTGAGCACATTGTTTAAAAAACGTTTTTCACGAACAAACTCAATATAAAACACAAAAGAGAAAAAGAGCATTCATTTTCAATTATATCAAGGTTTGGAGCAATGTATAAATCAATCATAGAAATAAATAATATGCTCCCATGTCTTGGTGTACAAGTCATGGCAAAACTGAACACCAAATTTCCAGTGCAGCCAATGTGACCATACGCATGTATTATTCCAGGAGTGCCAAACCAGTTGAGCGTGGTCAATTAATAGACCGCGGACTGCTCCTAGTTCGACAACGAGAGCAGCAAGGCAAGGAAAAGATATATGCTTTTTTCGGTGTTGAGTGTGTGTCACTATTATATATTTTGTGTTGGAGCACGTTTTAAGAAAAGGATCAGTCCGCTCAGTGCAATGTGAACAACACAATTGATTAAATAAATATCAACCACACACATGATGTATACCATTGTTACACATATACACGACACAACTCTTCCAGCAGTACCTTCACCACTAGGTGACAGTATTGCTCAGCAAACACAATGTTCCTCTGTTAGGTCGGGTATCTTGAATTTTATTTGGCCTTTCTACAGAGTGGAATGCGAAATGAGGAATTTTTTGTTGTTTCACAAAACAGATTTTTGTCCTTTGCAGTTCCACTGTGTATACTATATTTTGAAAAAAAGACATCGCATGTACTCCTGCTGGGGACTCCCTTGTTCTGCTGGGGGACTTCAATGCTCACGTGGGCAATGACAGTGAGACCTGGAGGGGCGTGATTGGGAGGAACGGCCCCCCCGATCAGAACTCGAGTGGTGTTTGTTATTGGACTTCTGTGCTCGCCACGGATTGTCCATAACGAACACCTTGTTCAAACATAAGGGTGTCCATATGTGCACTTGGCACCAGGACACCCGAGGACGCAGTTCGATGATCGACTTTGTAGTTGTATCATCGGATTTGCGGCCGCATGTTCTGGGCACTCTGGTGAAGAGAGGGGCGGAGCCGTCAACTGATCACCACCGATTGTGGGGGAAGATGCCGGTCCGTCCTGGCAGACCCAAACGTATAGTGAGGGTTTGTTGGGAGCGTCTGGCGGAATCCCCTCTCAGAAGGAGTTTCAACTCCCACCTCCGACAGAGCTTTTCCCATGTTCCGGGGGAGGCGGGGGACATTGAGCCCGAGTGGGCCATGTTCCGTGCCTCTATTGTTGAGGCGGCCAGTCTGAGTTGTGGCCGTAAGGTGGTTGGTGCCTGTCGTGGCGGCAATCCCCGTACTCGCTGGTGGACACCAGCAGTAAGGGATGCCGTCAAGCTGAAGAAGGAGTCCTATCGAGCCTTTATGGCCTGTGGGACCCCAGAGGCAGCTGACGGGTATCGACTGGCCAAGCGGAACGCAGCTTCGGTGGTCGCCGAGTCAAAAACCCGAGCGTGGGAAGAGTTTGGTGAGGACATGGAAGCCGACTTCCGGACGGCTTCGAGGAAATTCTGGTCCACCATCCGACGTCTCAGGAGAGGGAAAGCAGTGGACCATTAACACTGTGTACAGTGGGGATGGGGCGCTGCTGACTTCGACTCGGGACTTTGTGAACCGGTGGGCAGAGTACTTCGAAGACCTCCTCAACTCCACCAACACGTCTTCCTTGGAGGAAGCAGAGCCTGGGGACTCTGAGGTGGGCTCTCCTATCTCTGTGGCTGAAGTCACCGATGTGGTTAAAAAGCCCCTCGGTGGCAAGGTCCCAGGGGTGGATGAGATCCGCCCGGAGTTCCTCAAGGCTCTGGATGTTGTGGGGCTGTCCTGGTTGACACGCCTCTGCAACATCGCGTGGTCAACGGGGAGAGTGCCTCTGGATTGGCAGACCGGGGTGGTAGTCCCTCTTTTTAAAAAGGGGGACCGGAGGGTGTGTTCCAACTACAGAGGGATCACATTCCTCAGCCTCCCTTCTAAGGTCTATTCAGGGGTGCTGGAGAGGAGGGTCCGTCAGGAAGTCGAGCCTCAGATTGAGGAGGAGCAGTGTGGTTTTCGTCATTTGTGGTGCTGTTGGCTCCTTCAAACAGGGCTCTCCAACTCTCACTGGAGTGTTTCGCAGCCGAGTGTGAAGCGGTTGGGATGAAGATCAGCACCTCCAAATCTGAAACCATGGTCCTCAGTCGAAAAAGGGTGGAGTGCCCCCTCCGGGTCGGGGAGGAGATCTTGCCCCAAGTGGAGGAGTTCAAGTATCTTGGGGTCTTGTTCACGAGTGGGGGCAGAAGGGAGCGGGAGATCGACAGGCGGATTGGTGCAGCGTCTGCTGTGATGCGGACGTTGTATCGGTCTGTCGTGGTGAAGAAGGAGCTGAGCCAAAGGGCGAAGCTCTCAATTTACCGGTCGATCTACGTTCCAACCCTCATCTATGGTCACGAGCTATGAGTCGTGACCGAAAGAACGAGATCCCGGTTACAAGCGGCCGAAATTAGTTTTCTCCGCAGGGTGTCCGGTAGGGATGTGAATCTCAGCACTGAGGACGATTCGATACACATCACGATCCACTGCCAGCGATGCGATACTTAAACGATACATGGAATTTTCTGGCGAAACGATGCGATACGTTTCACCGTCGTCACGATGCGATACGATTCGATACACATTAAGTTCAAATCAATGCGATCCGATACGATACAATGCAATTTGTTGCGATATTGTGCAATTAAACATGATGCAAATAAGCAAAGAAAAAAAGCTTTTAAAAAGATGGAATTCAGTATGGTATTACAAAAAGGATACCACTTTATTCCTTATAAAGAGTAGAACTTGTAAAACAACTTATTTAAGCCCTTTCACAATTGGGTTTTGTGCAAAGAAAATGTAAACAATTTGGCACCTGAGACTCACAGCTGTTGCTATAGTGTAAACACAAACAGACTATTCTCACTGAGTGTCTTATATGAAATATATATATATATATATATATATATATATGAATCTATAGCGCAAGATGTGAACCCATCCACTGTAAGTGCAACTCTTTGCGCACTGTTCAGCGACACAGTAATCTCACTTCTCACTTTGTTGTACACATCGGGAATATGTTTGTAAGTGAACACAGACCTATCTGGTATTTTATACCTGGGTTCCAAAACGTGCACGAGCTGTCTGAAACCCTCGTTGTTCACCACGCTAAGGCTGGGGGTCTTTGCATATGAAATAAGCAGTGGCCTTATAGTTATAGCCATTGCGCGGTCACAGTGAGTTGCAAGGGGACTCCCAAAATAAGAGGCGATTTTTTTCTGATCCTGACCTGGTTTACCAAGAGTTTCTCCGGTGTCCGACGAGGAACTGGGCGGGGAAGCGGGAGGGAAACTTGTCGGTGATCTGGTTCCATCGGTTTAAGTGTGTCTGCATATTTGTGGTGCTGCCGTTGTATGGCTTCTTAGTGCGACATTCCTTGCAAATTACGGAGGTTTTATCAAGCTTACCGTCTTTCTTTTCGAAGCCGTAGTATTTCCAAACATAAGATTTGAATGTTGCGGCTGCATTAAATATAGTAGTTTCCTTGCTGTTGCGTGCGCTAACTTCCATAATGTTTCGCTCGTTATGTACTGGACTGTATGTGACGCACGGCTACCGTCCGTATTCAACACAAAACGCAAAGCAATGATGGTGCATTCATTGCGCCTAGGAAAGGGCAGATATGTGACGTTTAACATGAATAAAACGGCGATTGAATCGGATTTTACCGATACCAATCAATGCATCGTGATGAATCGCGATTTCACTGATACCCATCAATGCATCGTGATGAATCGCGATTTCACCCGTCAATCGCGTCGTACCCAGTGAATGAGCCGATGCACTCGGATCGCGGACGTGCGCATCGATGTATCGATTAATATCGATTATTTTCCACACCCTTAGTGTCCGGGCTCTCCCTTAGAGATAAGGTGAGAAGCTCGGTCATCTGGGAGGGGCTCAGAGTCGAGCTGCTTCTCCTCCATATCGAGAGGAGCCAGATGAGGTGGCTTGGGCATCTGATTCGGATGCCTCCTGAGCGCCTCCCCGGTGAGGTGTTCCGGTCATGCCTCACCGGGAGGAGACCCAGAGGAAGACCCAGGACACGCTGGAGAGACTATGTCACCCAGCTTGCCTGGGAACGACTCGGGATCCCCCGGGGAGAGCTGGACGAAGTAGCTGGGGACAGGGAAGTCTGGGCTTCCCTGCTAAAGCTGTTGCCCCCGCGACCCAGCCCCGGATAAGCGGTAGATGATGATGGATGGATGGATGGACATCGCATGTAAGGTTATAGTTTGCCACATTAAAAAAAAATGTCATATTGCCTAGCTGCAATGCATTTCAAGTCGGGCAAAATCATGCACATCTGTGGGTAAATGCAATTTCAACCACTATTCACTTGTAATAATCAGTAGTGACGGTTCAAAGAGGTCCCATTCAGTCAGTCCGCTTGGCAAGTGAGCATGGAATGCTTTGGAACCAAATGGGAGCGTCCTCTCAGCTGTGCAAGATGGGCTGCATTTGTGCATTAGTAGCAGAACATAAATGTGGTTTTAGACAAAAATACATTGCGGTTGGAGTGAAAAACATGTACAGTATGCTGCTTGGCATGTTTCTGTTGATCTTCTCTTCTCAGTCAGAGCTTATTCTGAATCTGTTCTAACATACTTTAGAACAGTAACTTACGTTTACAACATTGGGCAGAGCTCGGCCACGAATAACAAAAAACTGTGACTAAATGGTTCTTTTATCATGCTTTTTCCCGTCCTCAAAATGGTCGAAAACCAGCGGAGGATTAACTCTTTGCTACTACTGAGACAACGTAGACGACGTGAATTTCTATATACGAGGCCGATGGCGCGTGATGTTATGCCGCATCACGTAATTCCCGGGCAGCTCCCGTGTTAGCCTTTCAAACTGCAAGCAATACGGAGCGGAGGCGATCACAACCAGCCTCGCTTGCCGTGCTGGTGGACACGGATCGACATTGGCCAGTGAGCCTTTCCCACTGCGCAAAAATGTGTGTTTACCCATGGTTTTGCGGCAGTGGGAAAGGGGGTTTAAGAGAGAGAAAAAGAGAGACAAAGAACAACATTGACGGGGGCATAATAGACAGAGACAAGAAGGAGTTCTTTGAATTGTCATTGCAAGAGTTTAGTACAGTACGTGTTGTGATGAGGCGACTTCTGTTTTTTTGCAAACCGCAGTCTCTCGTGCCCAAAACTATTCACGGCCTTGAAACGCCTCAGCACATTAAACATCTATTTTATTTATTTTTTTAAGTCAGTGAGAGAGAAGCCCGGCCTGACCCAAGCCAAAGCCGAAGCGATGATTGAAATTTTAGGCTCAGGCTCGGGCTTAAGATCTTAAGATGTCTACTATGCAGGGTGTAGGACAAAAGTTTGCCCATCGCACTTTTGCTATGTCGCAAGGATAAGAACAAAGACCTTGTCTCTGTACATCTCTCAGATATTGTATTATCACTTCATTGTATGACAAGGCACGATGACGATGGTGTGTCTGTGTCTGTGTCTGTGTGTGGGGGTGGGGGGGCTGCATGAGTCAGATCATTACTGCATACCTGTATGTATGACCTGGCTTGGAGAATTATTCAGACACTTCTTAGCAGCCATTCTGGTTGCTTTTGAACTGCCTCTTAACATGCAAGTTTCTATTCAGTTGTATACTATCTCCTTCTTTTTTCAAAGCGATTATCTTCTCTTGTCTGCTAAGGGGTTAACATTTCTCCCTCGACAGCAGGGACACTGTACATAGTAAATCCCAACGAATAGCTCTCCTTTTTGTCGATGGTGGGGGTTTGCACTTGTTCAGTGACATCATATTTTGTATTTTCAGGTCACGACACCTTCCTAAATCCCTCTGTACAGAGTGAGGTTGCCACGGGGCCACAGAACCTAGAGCCTGTGGGGTCTTCTTCTCTGACAGGAAGTAATGAGGAACTGAGAATCACCAGCGTTCACGGACGAGGACAAGGGCCTCTACAAGACGAGATTGAAACGCTCTTTGCTCCAACCGATCAGCAGGTTTTTAACTCTCAGGACCTCACAGTCACCCAAGACGGTTTCCTAAATGTCTTTCCCAGTGCCAGTGATCGAGCCCCGCTGAAAACTAGCCAGCTGGACAGACTTCCCTCATCTCAGACAACCATATTAAGAACAGCAGACAGTACCGGAGGACATCCCAGTCACATTGACCAGTTCCCCCAGCAGTTGAATGCCGTCTTTCCATCTCACACAGTTAACAAATCTTTAGATTGCAACTTTTGTGGCATGCCCTTCCCCAGTCGCGAGGACTTGATGGCACACAAGGCCGCTCATACAGGGGAGCTGCACATATCCTGCGCAATGTGCGGCAAGTCATTTGCGAACAAGACCACGCTGGGCATCCACATGCGCATACACACTGGAGAGAAGCCGTACGCTTGCTCACTTTGCGGGAAGCGCTTCACGCAGAACGGCAGCCTGAAGATTCACCTGAGGACGCACTCCGGGGAGAAGCCGTACTCCTGCTCCCAGTGCACGGCCAGCTTTAACAACCCCAGCAACCTACGGAGGCACATGATGACGCACAACACTAATGGACCGCTCTGACCGCGATTCGTGGAAAAGGATCATTTAGAGTGCCATGAAAAAGTGTTTGCCCTCTTCCTGATTCCCACAAAGACAACCCAAGTCAATCAAACATTTAGTTTCTAAATGATTTTATTCATAATTGAGGAAGAAAAATACAAACCCCTCTTGCTGTATATGAAAAAGTTTGTGCCTAAACCTAATGACTGTTTGTTTTAGTTTGGCTTACCAATCATGTGTTAGAAATGTTCTCATTTTGAGAATAATTGCCTTTTTGGCATGTGGGACTTTGGAGGCAGCTGACAGGTACCGGGTACCAAGCGGAATACAGCTTCAGCGGTCGCTTAAGCAAAAACCCGGGCGTGGGAAGAGTTTGGAGAAGCCAGGAAAACAACTTCCGGTCGGTTTTGAGGAAATTCTGGTCCCAACATCCGGCGCCTAAGGAGGGGGGAACAGTGCACTATTAACACTGTATAGTGGAGATGGGGCGCTGCTGCCCTCAACTTGGGTTGGTGGGGATAACACTTTGAAGACCTTCTCAATTCCACCAACACACTTTCCATTGAGGAAACACAACCTGGAGACTCTGAGGTGGACTTTCCTATCTCTGGGGCTGAAAAAAACGAGGTGGTCAAAAAGCTCCTTGCTGGCAAAGTAATTATTTTCAAAGGGGGCAAATACTTTTTTGTGGGAAGGTACTTTGATATGGCACTGTGATCTTCCTTGCGTGTTTCGCGAACATAACTTGCAGTTTAACCTTTGTTTGATATGCTTCTCTTTTGGTTAGATGGGGATTAGAAAAGAGGCCAAACATTACACGATAATAACGCCAGCAGTAGCAAATAAGCCATCATCCTGTTGTACAACAGAGAAATATATGATTAATGCTGAAAATGACCTAAAGCCAGCCAATAATGTCACTTATGATTACATTTACTTTAACTGTACTTTATGATGCTACTGTACCTTACCCCAATGATGGGTGAATCTTGCACAGTATTGCTACAACATTGTGCACAACAGCACACGATATTCAGAAACACCCTAACTTCCTTGTTACCTCTGCAATGTGTTAGATTGTGGTGCTTTGTTGCATAGTTGTACAAAGTACTTTACATGATAATAATTGTTCCATCAAATTCGGACAAAATTCCACATTTGGATGAAACATTTACTCCCTTCCACTTTGCAGCTCCTACAATAGCTGATCAGTCAGGTTTTGCAGTATGTATCAATCATGTCGACTTATAATTTTAAGCAAGAGAGTTTAATTTATATTTGACCTGTTTCCACTACACATCTACCTACAGACAGGTGACAAGTAGCATTTGGCGGTTTGCTTATGGGGTAATTTATATGTTTTAACCTACCTCTATTGTTGTTGTTGCTGAACTTGTCCTTTCTTTTTGTACTTTTGTACTGTTCTTTTCTGTAGTTCCTACTGGATAATAACTTAATAGCTTTGTTGGCTAAACATAAATAAACGGGTTTCTTTTTCAACATTTTTTTTTGCTTTTTACTTTGGATAACAGACATTATTACGTTCATTAGATTGCAGCCTTATACAGATACCGTGGCTCATGTTTGCACAACAATATACAGCAGCGATTGGCAACATCTGGCCAGGGAACATCATACAGGCTGCTACATTTTTTTTCCCAGTTTTGGTCCCCTAAGCTTTTCCATTGAATCGTCTAATATTTGTGACACTACAGTAATAGAATGGATTTTTATCCCTCAGATTCCTTAATTACTATGTGTTTTTATTTTTTGGAAACTTAAAACTATTCATGATATAGACAATTCTACATGTCCAACATCTTTGGGGTCAAATTGTTTAATTATAATTTAATTAATGAAAAAGAAATAGTTTTTGTTTCTCAAAATAGTGTATTTTAATAGATAAAATACAATATATTTACTAACATTGACTCCAAGTATTTGAATTGTTTTGAGGGGTCTAGCTAGTACCTGGTGCATCTGTCCGTTTTGAAAGTCAAATGTTTCCCTTGACCCGAAACGTTTGTCCAGTGTCCACACTGATGCAGTGTCATATAGTACTTTCTGAAACAGGGGAATTCTTTGCTTTTTGTTCCTCTTTCCGCCCCGTGAAGGTTTTTTGTTTTTGTATGAGCTTGGGCGAGGGGGGAGGTTGTCCTTCATTTGATTATCTTGAACCCCCCCCCCCCCAAAAAAAACGGTTTAATTCCAGAAACAACACATGTAACTCCAATTACATTTCTTTTTAATTAATTAGCAGCAGCAGATTATTTCTATTGATCATACTGAAGTGGAAGGGGTTTTTTTTTTCATGTGGCTGTGGAATGTCGTGCGTGTATTTCCACAAGCAGCGTGCTTCCTCTCGGGCTATTGTTCTTGGGCAATCATTGAAATGACATCAGTGTGAGTTCATGTGAATGAGAAGTAGGAGGAGAGACGGGAGGTGGGCCGTCTTTTTTCTGATGTAATCGCTTTTAAATCCCAAATTACTCATTCGTGACCCGAATAACAAGCTGCTGGAATGTACGTGTTGCTTCTACGGCAAGACGTTTTGAGTTTCCCCACATCCTTGCTTTGTGGTTATACGAATATTTGTGCTGACTAAGACAATTCGCCACACTGGTAGACTTGTTCCTCCGTTTTATCATTACTGCCTTCCATTACAGTGAAACATTTCTACACAGAGGTAACTTTGTCACACTGCACTGACAAATCTACGTGTTCCTCAGTGAGGCAAAACTGTGCACTAGTTAAGATCTGTGCACAGCCAGAACTCCTAAACCGCGAGATTAGAATACAGTATTGTAAATTGTATGCATACAAGTCAACAAGTGCACCGTCTTGCCTCATTGGTAACATGTACTTGTTCTATAAATATGTCTTAATATTACGAGGCAAGAGTACTAGTACAGTGAGTTTAAGATGGCTATAAATGGCACATAGTGAGGACCCTTTTTTGTAGTTTTATCAACACAGTTTTGCCTCACTATAGTACCATGTACTGTGGTGGTCCTACTAGTGTTTCAAAATGATATTACTCAACAGGACAAATGTACATAGACCTTAAGATTGATAGTAAGGATGTCGAATAAACACAAAGGGCTTTATGGCAAGCTGTTAGAGCATTTTTATTTGCAGGACCTGATACAATGAAAACTAGCAATTTTTTCCTTTCAATTCAGCACTAGCAGGTTATCAAACAACTGCTCAAAGTGCAGCAACCAAATAGTAGAACATATACATTTAGTCCAACTTGTGTGCTGAATTGTCTTACTAGTAAAGTCAAATAGCGTAATAGTTTAGCAAAGGTGGTCGACTGGTCAGCACGTATGCCTCATAGATCAGAGGTTGTGGGTTTGATTCCAGCGTGTAGAATTCTCTTGTCCTCCCCTCCTGCGTGGGTTTACTCCAGGTACTCTGGTTTTCTCACACATTCTAAAAAGATGCATGGCAGGTTAAGTGGACACTTTAAATTGTCCTTAGTCGTGATTGTGAGTGTGAATGGTTGTTTGTAGTGATGGTGATATGAAGCTCCTTGAAGCATTGAGGCTTTCCATGCAATATATTGATTCTCTTCCCACATTCAAATCACATCTCAAAACGCATACTCAGTTTAAATTCATCTCTCCTTTTATTATTTGTGTATCAGCTGTGCACTGACATCTTTACTCGGGTACAGAATCGAAATTTGAGCTACACTCAACACAGAGGACACACCACCAGTTGTTTTTTCTATGTGTCCCCTGCGATTGGCTGGCGACCAGTTCAGGGAATAACCAGCCTCCGACTCGACGACAGCTGGGATAGGCTCCAACAGTTCAGATAATGGATGGATGGGTATGGCCTCGACGCTTAACGGCTTGCCTTTATTAACCAGCAGCCCGCAACGACCTTTTTTTTTTTTACATGCGCTGTGTTTTTCAGTATTACGGTAAAAGCACTTCATTGCCCCCGCCCCCTCTTTGATAGAAAACTCTTTGATGTAGCCTGGCTGTTAACAAGCTTGACCCAGAAGCCAGGGAAGGAGGGGAGAGAGGAGACAAAACACACGCGAAACGGAATAGTACGGGGGGTTCCAAGGGCGTTGTGAAGATAAGGTAAGCGCACATAATAAGGCTGCTGAAATTATATGATGTGGCGTTTTTGTCGCGAAAATAGTGTGGGCACTGCAGCGTTTCTAAAAGGAGTGGTCACGTCCATCTGGAGACCACCGACAGGACTCGCGTAGGCTTCCTAAGTCTCTCTTTTCTTTTCCTTTTGTTTTCGGACACGCTACACGCTGAAACCGAATAAAGGTCGCTCGCCACCTTCTATTAAGCGACGATCGCGCGTGTTACCACAACGGCAAGCGAGAGAGGCGACCGTTAAAAGACAAGCGGCTGCTAGGCTAACACTAGCTGGAGTCTCGGCGGTGTGTTATTGTGATGCTAACGTAGCTCGACAGCCGAGCCAGGTCACACGGTCACTCCGAGCCGAGTGGGCCTGATTTGATGTCTAACCTTGTCATTTCTCATCGCGGTAGCGTTTGCATGGAACAACATCGCATATCTCAGGCGCTCCTTTTATTCGCGGAGCCCTTTTCTTTGATAATTGTTAAAATGTTCCCAGTCTGTTCATTTTCTACGCCGCTATGTGTAACGGGAAGCATCGTCTCAATGGGCAACTGCTAAACGGTTGGACGGCGATGATTCCGGATACTCTTTGAAATGAGGAATGTTTGCTCACACATAGTAACACATGACCATTTGTTTAACAGATTAACTAGGTCCTCTTCCCTTTTACAGATTTGTGCGTGTGTGTGTGTGTGCGTGCGCGCCTAGAAATCTGTATTTGTTTAGTTTGCGCATCTCGGCGTTGTGAACAAGATATCGAATCTCGCCGACAACTTGGGTAAAGCAAGGTTCTGGATGCCCAGAATTTTCCCATCTTTTCCTTTAATCCTAGAATTGGTAAACTGGTACGTGTTGTTATTTCGGTGGTGGTGGACCTTTTTCAACCTCGGGCTGTTAGTTTGTCAACCTGTTGGGTGTGTCCTGCTTATGGTCGCGACACGTGCATGGATGGGGAGGGCTAACTGTCGATTATAAGTCTCCTATTAGTCATGTTACTTTGTTGTAGTTATTGACGGAATAATGAATAAAAAAAATCTTGAAAATGTAGGTAGGGGTGTTCAGATCTTTTTTTGCACCCGAGTAGGAGTCCGAGTCACTTAAATTTGAGTATCCGCCGATACCGAGGCCACCTTCGAAAATTCCGGTCTCCTAACTTTTTTGCCACTTTTCATTTGCCATCATTGGATAACATTATCTGGTCAAGGGGGATGAAAAGGTACGGCTTTTCAAGATGAAAGGACAGTGTTTGAAATTACTGTGACTCCACTTTATGTACCTACGTCATCGCGCAATGAGGAGTATTGCTGACGTAAGTCTGTAGCTGCAAAATGGTAGCTTAATAAAATGAAAAAGATACAGATACGAATTGTTGTTTTTGTGAAGGATGACCGGTGGTGTTTTTAATTGATTTTGTAATTGTCCATTCTCTAATAAATTATGGGAATATATTCATAATAATATAATACCCTTCTATATGGCTAAACATAGAAATGAAGCAACTGGCCACTGTTTTGTGGAATTTTCTAAAAGCAAAAAACAGAATGAGCTCTTCAACTTCTCTTTAGTCTCTGCTAGCCACAATCAGGACCAGAACATCCACCACTGCCAGTTGCGATCTGGACCTCTGCATCATCAAAATTTACCACCCTACTTTGTGCGGCGTCAACCCTGTTTGCCTATGCTAACTTCTCATATACAGTACAAGCATTTAAATACATACACATTTTACAGAAATAACATAAAAATAAGATGACAGTGGAGAATAGGTGAGTTGTTAAGCAAATAGTTTGTTACGCTGAAAAGAATAACAAGTAGGCGTCTTTACAAGTGGAAAGAAAATCACAGAGGGTTCATTTTATAGGTAACGCATTGACTGATTTTGGCTGGTGGTCCTCTTGCTGCTTAGCATAGAGGTCTGTTAGTTTGTTAACCTGTTGATGGGTCCTGCGCAAATTTGATTTCATTGTGCAACACAGTCAGCTATTTTTGTAAGCAAGCATTTGTTAGGATACATATTAATAATAATTAGCGTTATTACTTCGATTTATGTGCAATTGTTGCCCTACTTGTTTTCCAGAAGGCTCTTCGTGTCTGGAATTGTCCTAATTTTTTTCTTTTTTTCTATTATCATTTTATAGTTAGTTTGTCTTTTATGTCAGCACTTTCTGCCCTGCTGCTAACTGACACGTGGTACAAATTGTATGCTGACCAGATGAAACAAGCTATAAATCGCGGAAAAGGTTTCAAAAGTGTTATCATCAGCCTTACCTTTAAACACTCAAAATGGCTTCCAGCTATCCCTTGTGTGAGGACAAGGCGAAGAGGAACTTGTCTTTGCTCACAAAGAAATGACAGACATAAATAACAAACAGCGAGAGCACAAGACTTGTTGCCTGGATCACTGGTATCTCAAACAAAATATAAACTAATGTTCTTTGTAGCTGTAGGTAATGTTTGTTAACTGGCTGTTTGAAAGTAGGGTAGCTTCATTAGCACCATTTAAACGACCCAAGGATGCTTAACAGAAACTCGTTTGTAAGTCAAATGTGTGTTATGATTACCATCTTAGTCTCTAGCAATTAGCCGACAGGTTTGACAGTGAACTGCAGCATGAGGGAGGTTTCGAGGAGATGTCCAACAGGCAGGACAGTCAAGGCAACTTGTTGGGTTGACGGCAGGGAAAGAAACCAGAGAAAGGTCTGGATTGCTGTTGGAAGCGGCAGAAGTTAACTGCTGATCAGTTATAGTTTGTATTAAAAATGGAGATCCGTGTGTTATGGAGCCAACAATGTAATGAAATGACCAGCAATGTCCTTTTAATTTTGTTTTATGATTTGATTAGCTTAAACTTCGATGAACATGTTGTGATTGTTGATGCCTGTTGTTGTGTGGCCTCTTGAGGTGTCCAGGTTAATCCGAAGGGGCCTCATGTCTGTGCATGTCTGTGAATATGGATGTTTGTGAGGACCTAAGTGGATTAATGGGCTAAAGCTTCAATCTCTTTACAAGCCACGCTCGTCTCCAGCTCGTGCCAGTGACATTACGCTGACAAAAATCATCAGCAGGCTAATGAGAGGAGGCGTATTTTCGTTTTGACATTGCGTTTGCTGCAGGGTTTCATGAAGTCGACAAATGCAACATTGTTGCCTGTGGCCGACTGGTTGCAGATGTCTGGGAGGGCCAAGTGAGTCATGCTGACTGATGGTTCAGAATCAGGTGAAACTGACTCGTGATGTCATGAGATCTTCGAGTTGCATGTGCGTGTGCTCAACTTTTTCAAGAAACCCTCCCTTGATGTTTTCACCACTTCTTTTCCATTCACCCATTTTTATGTTGTAGGACATGTGGTTTTTTTTCTTTCTTCCACACCCTTTACGAAATGTAGCGCATATCTTGGGGTGGGACTGCTAATGTCATGGGAGATTTGGACTGTTTTGTGTGTGTGTGTGTGTGTGTGTTTTAAAGTGCTCTATAACTACAGTTGACATAAAAAGTGAGACTCGAAATGGTTATTTACACAAATGTTTAGTTTTTTTTCTGTATTTCTGTGATGGTGTCTTGCGATGACAGGATACACATTTTTAAATGGAGTAAAAAAAAAATCGAACTTAATGCAACCCAGGCATAGATCTGGATGCTTACTACAATATGAGACTTCATGCAGCTTCAGCCAGCATTTTCCCCCCAGTATTCTTCACGTTTTGTGTATTCATTAGGGATTTAACCGATTAGTCAGTGAGTCACCTTCACACCTCTCTGCATTGAAGTTTAAGGCCAGGAGTCCACTAAATGTTTGGGCATCTCAACCGGTCGGTCAATTTCCAGTGGATTTTCGACTTGCCAGTCTGTTACCATTTCCAGAATCTGAGGGAAATGTCTGGCCAGTCAGGTGACGCACTCCTTGTACATCTAAACATGTCAAAGAGTATGGAACTAAGCTGATGGTGGATAATGATAGAATCGGTCACTTGAGCTATTCCGATCGCTGTTTGACATGGTGGCAGAGTTGAAAGTGCAATAAATTGGCAAATGTGAAACATTTAAATGACTAATCTTTTGCAAGTCTAATAAAGTCTAAACTATTTTCTGACACGCAAATCTACACCCGACTGGTTGCATTTGATGAGGCAATAGTGTTGTTTGTAGATGACACACACTTCGAAATAATTTTGTGCTCTGCTGCAAATACATTGTTTTCTATGCATCGCCTCCGATTAGGTGGTATTCAAAATAAAGCGACTTGGACATTGGTGCAAAAAAAAAGTGATTGGGACATCCCCAGAAACGGAAGAGTGATTCGTGGCTCACCACGGTAGCTCTCGCATCTCTTGCACTCACCTCTGATGTCAGATCCATAACATCCTGTTTGTCAGGAAGTAGGTTGAAGGGGAAAGGCAGGGGAGTGGCTATGGGACAGAGGCAATTGTTTTTGTTATTCAGTCACACTAGCCACCAGCCAAGGCCAAAAAAACCCAGCTGCGAACGGGAGAGGCGAGTGGAGGACAAGACTCAGTTACAGATTAGGATGGATGCAGCTCTGGGTCTTCGCTCTTGCCGTACTTGCTCTCACAATGTTGTCATTGTTCTGCCATCGCCCCCACCCCCAAAACGGACAGCTGCAAGTTCCCTCTTTTGACACAAAACAACAACTCTGACTGCTCTTGTCAAGAAATATCATAGTTTATAATTCATCTTGGATGAGTGACGGCTATCCTCATTACTGAAGGAGATAGTGTGTAACATGCTAATGATGATGATTATTCACCCTGTCTCGGGTTGAGATATGCAAGAAGCCTGTGTGTGTGTGCTGGTAAACTAGCAGTAAGTGGAGTGCGATGAACACTGGTCACACCAAGGTCATTTGCCTGTTGACGAGTGGGTGGGCCGCTGTGCTGAATTGACAGAAGACAATGTTAGGAATGCAAGATTAGCTTTTATCTTTAATTCACTTCAACTTTACTTATCTTGCCCCCTCCACCTCTTGTTTGCTCTTGCTCAGTCTCGTGTCTTTTTCCACATCCTTTCTTGCTTCTCGTTTGATTTGTTTGCAGCGCTGTCTGTCTGCAGGGTATAAAACAACCCAGGCCTGGTTTTGACCATATATGGCCATGTGTGGCAATGGATAGTCGTCGTCCCCCACACCCCCCACCCACGCTTCACTCCCTCCCACAACAGGTAGGAGGTCATAACTGTGGGACTTTCAAGTGACTATACCTTAAGACGCAAATGGCGGTTTTGGTTCTGACAAATTTCCTCACAGAGTTGTGAAATACTTCCCAGCCACTCCTTGTTTTCTCATCAGACCGTCCTGCCTTCCTCGCTTTCCATGCACCGAGCACAGCCCCCGTGCATGGCTGTGCGTGTGTTGATGTGCTGAGTCATTCGTCGGACAGACATACAGGAACCGACAATCGGCTTGCTTCATCTTCAAAGATAAAATGTTGTTGTAAAGAGTCAGTAACGGTAACTTCATTCATCATCTCTTCTGAATAAGTCGTCAGTATCATATTTGAACACTCCATTTTCCCTGCGCATTGACGCCTGCTGCCTGAAATTGAATTCTCTGTTTGATTTCCACGTGGCTTTGCATTTACAGTCCCCATCTGTGTCTGTACTTTGGCAACACACAGACCTATTGAGAAGAGTGAACCGACACCCCCCTCCTACTCTTTATACCTTGAATAACCGGTAACGCAGGTGTTTGCTAAGCAGTGGTTGTTTATTCACCTTGCAGGAGCCAGTTGACCAGGCACCTGAGGGTGTATCCGCTCCCTGATAAGAGAGTCTGAGGTGCCACTTGTTGGGCTCGAATAACAAAGTGTTCATCTCTGTTAGGGCTCAACCGAGATAACAGTGGAGCTTGGTGGATGGGTGTTTAAAACGAGGTCGCTCTGCTTGCGAGCAAACTCATCCACACTGACACATAGTCTGGCATTCTCACTATGTTGCCATTTTTTGACGGAGCCGTCCTTCACTGAAACACTTCTCTCTTTGTTTTCTGTCTCTGCGAGCAGCCCTCTGTTTCTGGGCTTGAGCCATGACTCGGCTTCTACCAATGAACAACTAGAGCTTCACCTCTGGCCTTGGTGTGATCTCTCACCTCTTCTGTCAAATCACGCCCACAGGTGAAGGTGTGTACTGTATTTCTGTGTTTGCTGACCCTCTCGGGTCAGTCGTGTATAAAATATTGCAAACAGGCCTCTCTACAAAAAGCTTCACCCTGAAGGTGTATGTTTAGTCATTCTAGTGTCCCAGAGAAAGCATGAAGGAAGCTGTGGGAAACGAATTTCAGTGGGTTGGTCTGACAATTATTTATTTATTCCAAGTGTCTTAATTAGTGATGAAACGATGAATCAATTAACTTCAGTTAGATTCATGAAAAACCTCAAACCCTTAACAGGATCAAATTAGCTTCAGGGACCAGTGCATGTACAAATGAATCGGTGCATTGGTGGCAAGACAGGAGGAAAGACTCTGTAAAAGACAAAGTTTGGTGTAATTTGAAAAAAGTGCAGTCTGTACTCAAAAGCGGAAGTAACATACCACAGTATGTCTACAATCGGCAACACAAACTATCCATGTCAAATAATTTTAGATTATTTATACGATATGCCTACCACCGTAAGTTAGAGTGCACTGTAAAACCCCTGCAAGAGGTCAAGGATTGGTGCAGCCACTAGCGTACTTGCAATTGCTTTCCTGAACAAAAGGTAACAAATGCTGGCCCTGCAAGCAGCTATAAATCCTGAAAAAGGTGGTCTTTACAAATGATGATGATGATGATAATGATATCTACAGAAATCGGGACCTCACAGCAATCGCTTGCTCACATTCATAGTTGTACTGCTGCGGCCATAACTGACGCTCAGTCACTCAACATGCAGCGAAGCTAACGGTTAGCCAATTACAGGCCAACTGCTAGCATGAACTATAAACTCTCATTTGTTGACTTGCACGTCACTCATTACGGGCCCGCCCCCACCGTTTCAAGCCACACACACTCAAAATCACAGATATGAATATGTTTGACATGAGGATGGCGACCCCAAATGTGAAACAATACCTTGTGTGCACAATTTGTTTAATAATGCAAAATCATTTTTATCCAATTAATCAATGGGATAATTGATTCTAGAAATATTTGATGAATGCAGCCCTCGTGTCTTTGTTCATCTATCTATGCCAGCAAATAGTGGCAGAAAGAATTTCCTTATGTATCCACTTTTCCTGACATTTCATTTTTTTCTCATGTAAGAACGCCTCCCTTAGCTTGGTTTCATTGACAAACAATCTAAAGCTGATTATGTGGAAAGCGATTATTTTTGAGTTGTAATTTAGTATTTTCCTCTACTAAATCACTGATAAGTGGAAATAAATATCAGAAGTGCATTTGTTTTTCAACGATGCAAGAATATTTGCAGTCAAAACACTAACATGTTTTCCCCAGACAGTATTGTATGGTGTTGTCAGAAACCATCACCCCATTCCACGTATTGTGTGGAAGAGAGAGGGGGAGGGGGTGATGATCATAAAGACGAATCAGCTCTCACTTCCATTATGGTTTTTGCTTATCCATTTCTTGTGTGATTTAATTTTTAAAAAAATAAATAGTACTGTATGTCCCTACGCTCAGAGAAATCACCCTTTTAGGTCATAGTTAGTCCCCAGATCCCTCAGATTTTATGTATAATGTGTAATGCCCCCTCTCTCCCCTCGGGGTGGTGTAGTGTGTATGGAGCAGTGTGAGAGCGCAGCAGCTCTGCTGGAGTCGGTCAGGGAGCAGGAGGTGCAGTTTGAACAGCTGACCAGGGCGTTGGAAGAGGAGAGGAGGAGAGTGGGTCTCTCTGCCACCAGCCCTTCGGCGCTGGGTTGCCCGCTCCCTCACACACAGGTAAAAATGACTACACCAAAAATTCTAGTCCGCAGCCTTTTGCCTCCATGTTACCACGCTAAAATCCTCAAATATCTGTATCATCGCCTATTGATCATCATAATTAATGCATCGTTTTTTTCTACTGATCTCAGTCATCCAGTAAACCTTCTCTGATCTTTCCACCGGTGCGATACTTAGTGTGATTATCTCATCACATCAGTCTGCATTTACAACGCAATGTCCAAGACCCATTCATCCCAAAAAAAAAAGGCGCATCTAATGTTAACATTTCTGAGGTCATCATCATCATCATTGTCGCACTCTTGCATTATGCCTTTACCGTCACTCACCACAAGCAACTTTTGTCAACCCCTTATACGGAATCTCAGTCATTTACCGGTACTTCTTCCTGTTCCAGCATGTTATGGAATGCGGCCATCTGTCATCTGTCGCATGCACACAGACCTGAAATTCTTCACCTTTTAAGTCTGCATTTCTGTGTTGTGCGTAGAAATTCATTACATGTGAGATCTGTGTTGGCCATCCATTGATGTAGGTCCTTTCGGGAAAATAAATGGATTTGGATTTTAAGTGTTTTACGATTTGGTAGTCATTTCTGACTCTGTTGCTAATCAAGGTGGCAAAGTACGATTTGTCACGAGGTATATAGTAAGTCAAACACTACAATCTTTAAGACTAATCCGAGAAAAATGCTATTTTGAGGGGTTTTTTTTTTCTGATGGTCAGTCCTGATTACATGCTCCTGCCTAACTCCTAACTGCTGTTGTACAGACGCTCCTGTGCTGAAAGATTATACCCTGGTCAACGTTTTTATTTGATTTATTTTAAGTCAGAGATGCAAGTGAAGTTTTCTCAAAATCTTTATTTTTTTGGGGTGGTTTTAAATCTGCACTTTTTTTCTCTAGCACATCAGGTTTTCATCATATTACTACTACTAATTAAATAATATATATTAAGTAATTATGAATAAAGGGTCAAGTTCAGCAGCAGGTGGAATTTCTTGTGGAATCATACCTGTAAATTACAACACATGGTAAAATCTGTCTTGCGGATGCTTTTATATGTCAAACTTGAAAACAACAAAAAAAAGAAAATGTCTCAAAAAGCTGCTGTGCTAGAAAACAAGTGACGCCGTATTTTAAATTGCTGTCAAAAATATATTTAGGGGCACACAAACCCATCTCCGATTTCAAATTTGCTGTTGACTTGTATTATCAACAAGCCCTGTACTTTGTTTTGGTGATCTTGTGTCATTGAACTTTAAGGTCACGTTGTTGCTGTGTTAAGAGAGACAGTTCAGGCATCTGCGGCAGCAGAGATGAAAAGTTTAAAATTCCATCTGTAAATATTATTCTTCATTTGGACTCACTGGCATTTATAAGATTGTTTTGACTGTGTGAATCCTTGGACATTTTTGATTAGTTAGAGGCCCCAAAGATAAAGAGCAAACCAGTGCCAAGCAGTTTAGCTTTATGTTGAGTGGATTTAATTTCCAATGAGACTGGGACAACTGTCTCATGCCTGTTCTCTGAACATTGCTTTAAATTCAGGTCACAGTAGATGATATTATGGGAAGGGCTGGATTTAGAGGAAATTGGCCCTTCTCATGAAACTCCACTTCCCATTTTTTAAGAAATGAAAAACAATGCCGTTACTTAAAGTGCTACTATTTGCACGGAAGATATTTTGAAATATTCCAAAGTGTAGGAATTGCCACAGAATACCAGCGGTATTCATCCCTAAGTAATTCATCTTGACGTGACTGCTGATACCGTAATTGAGGCTATTGTGTCGCATGAAGCCAAGTGTTACTCAAGGCTAGTCCACTCTGTGGTATATATAGGATGACAGACATCAATTATGTAACGGATTGGAGGAGGAAGTAGGGTGTAAGGTTGAATGGCTTCACTCCAAAATGTCCTCGTGCATTTCTTGCAATGTTTCAAAGACCATACATACACAGGCATGGTTGAAGGACCTTACTGTTGTTGTGTGTTTCTTAAGAGACTTGACTGGAAAAAATGTCTCAACCTCACACTTGTTGCTGCCTCAGCAGAGTTGTTAGTTGTGCACAATTTGAAATTATTTCTGTTACATTCCAGAACGGGTGTTTCGGGGATGTGGACATCGAACGACTGAAATTAACAGACTCCTACATAAACGGCACACAGGTACCTGTTGTTAGTTTTTGAATGTGTGTGTGTAAATATTGAGTGAGTATTTAGTGGTTCTAATTCATGGTTGCTTTTGTTACAGTACAGAATGGTGGACCCAGTGCACGGCGCTCTCGATGAGAGCTACACACCAGAGGACGACGCTCATGAGGCACACTCTGTGTTTTCGGAAGAAGGAACCACACGCCGGCTCGATAACGGGGTGGGTAATATGTGCCAAATAATAGAATTAATGTAATGCGGATAAATGTAGTCGTTTGGCATCATACATTGCCCCATGTGGATAAGTAAAAGCTTTCACGAGTCTGAAAGAATCTTGAAAGCACATTGTCTCCAATCCCTGTCACAGATGAAGAAACCCATCTCGCGCACAGTCCTGCCGAATGACTCCATGTCAATCAATGGCAGCATGTCTGTGTCTGGTATGAGCGGCTACAGTGCCACACTGGACCGTCCATACAGACAGGTCGGAGGAGACTACCCTACTGCCACGGTGCCCAGAAACTACCACTACGGACCTGTGGGAGTTTATGATGACTACAGGGGAGGACCGCCGTCAGAGGCATACACAAGTTTGAGCAGAGGCTCGCACATGGATGACCGCTACAGGTACCAGACCCCCGTGTCCACCCTTAATAACAAGTTGCGCTAATTCAAATTATATTTTGTTCTGCTTTTCTGCCAATGTGTGTCACAATTGGGTCACAGTGACGCACAGTAATGCAAGATTCAATTTGGCACTTGCGAAATGTGGGCAAAAGCCACCCCGACACACACACACACACACACACACACACTTGAAGACATCACAATACATGCCCCCCCAATAATAAAGGGTAATCTTGACATTTAGCATAGATTTAATGTTCCCACTAGTTCAAGTAAAAGAAAGAAATGGACAGAGTGCATGGTTGATTGTGGCTCTACTTTTTTGTGTTTCGCTACTGGAACAGCCACATATGAAAGCTCATTTCTACATCAAATTTTGTTTTGCAACACAAAGCAAAAAAATACAAATATGTCTAAACGATTTGTCATATTCCGAAACTTGTAAGTTGGGCCACGTGCTAGTCAGGGTACCACCGTTTTTAGGTGTTTATCACAGACATTTTTTGCTCCCCTCTTTACGCAGGCCGGTTGATGGCTACAGAACTTTGGATTCTGGTTATCGGGCCCCAAGCCGCCAGCAGATGGACCCCTATGCAGCACAGCCCCAGGTGGGCAGGGGAATGAGGGCCATGGGCTCAGCAATAGACATGCGATACGGCCACGGACACTATGGTTTGGAAGATGACCAGCGGAGTGTGTGCTATGACGAGTACGGCATGGGGCCTCCGCCCATGCACCCCGGAGGTTACGGCACCATGCCACGGCTAGGCCCTGGCCCTGGCCCTGGTGGTATGGATAGACGAAGACTCAGGTAAAGCAGCACAGAGTATCGTGTACAAGCCAAATTTGCAGACAGTACAGTACAGCATTTAACTCATTGTGCACCATACAGGAGTTGTGAAGATACTCTGGATGGTGATATGGGAGGAGTTGATTCATATGCCTGGGGTGTTCCCATGAGTCTGGAGCGAGGAAGCATGGCTTCTTTAGACAGCACACTGAGGAAAGGCCCTCCCTCCTCATGGAGACAACCAGAGCTGCCAGAGGTGATCGCCATGCTGAACTACCGCCTGGATCCTGTCAAAACCAATGCAGCGGCCTTCCTCCAGCATCTCACATTCAAAAATGACAAGGTAAAATGGAATCTGCCATAAGTTAAAACCATGTTACCCTAAATTCTCCCATCTTGTTTTGCTCAGTTTATTTGTCTTTTTTCAGGTTAAGTCGGAGGTGCGACGTCTGAAGGGTATCCCGGCCTTAGTGTCAATGCTGGACCACCCCAGCAAAGATGTGCACCACTCGGCCTGTGGAGCGCTGAAGAATATTTCATATGGACGTGACCCAGACAACAAGATCGCAATCAAGAACTGTGATGGCGTGCCAGCGCTGATCCGATTATTGAGGAAGACTCACGATCAGGACCTAACTGACACCATCACAGGTTCTTAACCTTGGTTTTTTTTTCACCTAACATGTATAAATAAACTCAATTGATATTGACGTATAAACATGCCAAACATAATGAGTAGTACAATCAAATACATATGTTTATTGGGCCAGCTGTTGGCAAATATTTACAGTTATGGTGTGGCTGACAATCATAACAATACAGTCAGAAGATTAGTTGACACCTCACAACTCTGAGGTTGGGTAGTTAGAAACCAGGCTCCGGGCTTTCTGTGTAGTTTCTCCTCCCCTTACTTGGGTGGGTTTCTACGGCTTCTCAATTGTCCATATGCGCAGTGCCTTGTCCAGTTGTAAGCTGCTGTGGGTTGGAAACCAGTCCAAGGTGTACCCAACTCTTGACCAAAGTAAACTTGGATATTCTCCAGCTCACTTGTAATCTAAACGAGGGCCAATGGTACATAAAATGTATTTATAATCATCGTTATAAAGTGAAACCATCATATTTACATGATGGCGTTTTTGTAGCCCCAAAACAGAGACGACTCTAGGATATATGGGCTTTCTTGACAAAAAAAGAATGCATATTTTTCCTGTTTAGAATTTTCATACAGTAGCATGCTCTCCACGCAAATGACTCACAGATTTCATTGAAAGAGAAGTACAGGCGCCACTTCATTGCAAACTCCAAGGCAATATGCAATGCGCCCTCTAGATCCCTCAGTATTGTAGTTGCTGATCCTTCGAAAACGAGCACCGTGACACTTGCATGCTTTAGTGGCTCCCAGAAGGGTTTGGTTTCACCCAAAAACGTAAATCAGTTAGGTGAAATTTATTTCAAAACACAGCCCCATTACAGTAGGAGTTTATATTGGATAACAATTTTGTTTAAATGATCTGTTTGGGAGAGTGCTACCCAGTTCCATGGGCAGTAATGTTTCTGTCATGCCAGGCACAATGTGGAACCTCTCATCCCACGACTCTGTGAAGATGGAGATAGTGGACCACGCCCTGCACGCTCTGGCAGACGAGGTGATAGTGCCCCACTCAGGTTGGGAGCGAGGGTGCAACGGCGGAGAGGAAAGCTGCAAACCACGACATCTGGAGTGGCAGACCGCCTTGACCAACACCGCTGGCTGCCTGCGGTATGAGAGCGCCAGAGGAGGAACGCAGCCGAAGGACATATTTAGACAAACCCTAATCACATGTTCAAATATCTCCTATGTGCAACAGAAATGTGAGTTCGGAGCGCAGCGAGGCACGACGGAAGCTAAGGGAGTGCACAGGATTGGTGGATTCGCTGATGTATGTCGTGCAGTCACAGATCAACCGCAAAGATGTGGACAATAAGGTCATTAGGAAGTTCAGAAATACGGTGGTTCCGTTTAACTGCCTCGTAAAACTAAACCTTTCTCTTCATATATTTCTGTCTGTTCTGCAGTTAGTAGAGAACTGCATGTGCCTCCTAAGGAATCTGTCCTATCAGGTCCATCGCGAGGTGCCCAGCTGTGAACGCTATGCAGAAACCACGCCCGTCAACCATGGCCCTGCACCAGGCTCGAACAAGGGGGGCTGCTTTGGCTCCCGAAAGGGGAAAGGTCAGTATCAAACCACCTGATGGCCCGGGTTTAGAGTCTTCAGCTTGTTGGTGGTGGTTACACTGTTGCAGTTTTTCACTCTGCTTTCTTCTTCCTCTCCGTCCCTCCCTTTGTCTCTGCTCCCTCCTTGCTTTATCCCTGTCCTAATAGATGAGTGGTTTTCCAAAGGTAAGATTTCCCTTGGTGCTATGATGATATGAGCGTAACTAACAGAATGTGGTTCATTGGCGATAGAAGGCTGGCGTGACACTTCAGGTTAAAATGCACCATTCCGTTAATGCCCATGTCCAATTTATTTTTGTGTGTTTACATTTTTACGGGTCACGTATTTGATCTGGCTGTGTTTACACACTACGCATTAGAAAAAACATGCACAGATTCCCAAATTGCATGTAAATAATGTACTCAAGCAGCAACGGCAGATAATGTCAACACATGAATACAGCTATTAAACATTTTGTCGGCCAGGGCTGACGTTTGCCACCATTGATTTGAATTGTGGTAAGCCCACCTACACACACACACACACACACACACACACACACACTCACGCACATGCACGGCCTGAAAATGAGTTCTTCACAAACCCCACAGCATACTCACTGGGCTTTCCTCGCTGGTGCATGATTTGCATGATCGCTTTCACGCCACTGGGAACATAAATGCACAGATTTTTGTTGTTGTTGTTAGATTAAAACATTTGTATCTCACCTGTCATGTGTTCCCCTTTTGTTTTGTTTTTGTGTGACTACAGGAAAGAAAGATGGAGATGATGGAAGTGCAGATCAAGTTGACATTCCAAAGAGAACAATACCTGCCAAAGGTGTGTGTTTGTTGGTACAACGGAGCCTTGTTAGAAAAGCGCTATCTAATCACAAGCTCCGCTTTTAAAACCTTGTCGTATGCATACCTGTGTTTAATAATGATTGTCCCACTGAATAGAAATCAGTATTTACTGACTGTCAAGTCAGTCAGTAAATGTGTTTTAGCAACATGACACACATGAAGTTAACTGGGGGAAAAAAATGTGTGTGCACGTTCGTGTCAGGTTACGAGCTGTTGTTTCAGCCTGAGGTGGTTCGAATTTACACGTCGTTGCTCAGAGAGAGCAAGAACCCTTCGGTGCTGGAAGCCGCTGCCGGGGCCATCCAGAACCTGTGTGCAGGGCGGTGGACTGTAAGTATTCCGAAAAACAAATTTCCTTGTTCCTTGTGAATTTTCATCTTCGGTTTAATAGCTGAAGTAAATACAGTCTTAACTTTTTTTTTTTTGGTTTCCACATCAGTACGGCCGTTACATCCGGGCCACTGTGCGTCTGGAGAAGGGTCTTCCCATGATGGCTGAGCTGCTGGCTCACGGCAACGACCGTGTTGTGCGGGCCATGTCTGGAGCTTTGAGGAACCTCGCCATCGACAACAGGAACTGCGAACTTCTTGGTAAGATCGCAGGATGTTCCTTAAATCGATGTCTTCAATATTTGTTCCAATTTGCCATGCTTGCGTTTAAGAAGCGTTTAAGCGTGTGACGGAAAAGTGGTTATAGGACTGCACGACTGTCCAGGTTTTATGTTATGTGTTGTGTTTATTATTTTGCTTTATGTTAACTGTTTTGTAAAGCGCTTTGTTACAGCTGCCGCTGTTGTGAAAGCGCTATATAAATCAGCATGTATTGTGTGTATTGTAAGAAGCTGAATTGTGTTTCCTCTGCAGGTTTACATGCAGTGCCCCACCTTGTGGCCAACCTACCTGGTGGCCAGAACCTGTCGGGGCGCGCCCTGTCGGAGGAGACGGTGGTGTCTGTGCTGAGCACACTCACAGAGGTGCTCGGCAACAGTTTGGAAGCAGCTAAGACCCTTCGAGCCTCGCAAGGCATAGAGAGGCTTGTTCTCATTAACAAAGATGGGTAAGCAAGAAGCACGGACACCTTTGAGATTCATGACAGTGTATAAAACTTGTTTTTATCATGAGCCACTACCGGCTGGGGATGTTGATGACAACAGTATGAACCACATCAAGATATGCAGTAATTGCTACGGTTTTAACGATAAGCCAAAAATCGTGTGGAAGTTTCTGGCCTGTGCCTTGGTTTTAAAGTCATGAAGCGGTTCATATTGGCAGAGACAGAAAAGAGATTTGCAGAAGCTGAGATGCAATGTTGATTTCGGTCACAGCGTGCCGTCTTCCTTGACTGCCACCATCTTTATCTGGATTAATTCTGTGGAAGCAGTTGTGTTACTGGAGCTTAGTTGGCAAATGTGGCTGCTTCTTGTTTAAGTCGATCATGTCTGTATTGATCTCATGACAGCCCCATGCATGTTAGAGGGGGCATCCACCCAAGAAAAATTGCTTTCACAGGTGGAATCTGGCCTGTGCTTAATGGACTATTTCTTAGCCTAGATGTGACTTTTTTTAAATGTACATATTTAATTGTCTCTCTCCCTCTCTCTCTGTATACAGCAAGCGGTCTGACCGTGAGGTTCGAGGGGCAGGCCAGGTGCTGCAGCTCGTGTGGGCCCACAAGGATCTTCGTCGGCCTCTTGAGAAAGATGGCTGGAAGAAAAGTGACTTCCAGGTCAACCTAAACCCCGCCCTCGCCAACGGCCCGAACACTCGATCCAATGGCACATACGGGGACACTACCACACCACTGCTGGACAGAGGTGTTTATTTGTCTTGAGCGCTGTGTGTAACTGCTCAGAGAATCATCAACTGAGCTCACGTTGTTTTCTACGCACACAGGGGAAAAGCGAAACATGATCCCACTAAATGACCTCGGCTCCGGTAGGTGTTATTCTTCTTTTCATTCCAAGATGCATGTTCGATTTGTGTGAAGTAAAATGTCACACTTGTCGCGTTTCTCAGAGGCTTACTCGACACTGGACCAGAGGGAGAGGAGACACACCCTCGACGACACCACAGACACTTTACCGGTACTTTTTTTGAAACACTAACCATGTGCTTATTGGACTGCTCAGTCAGCAACATGAAACCTTGGCTTTGCCTGACTTTTGACTTTTTAAACCTCACAATTAACAATTTCTAACACTAGCTCCCCCCTTCTCTCTCTGACTCGCTCTTCTCTCTCTTTCCCACTGGTTGTCTCTCAGAGAGGGGTATATGGGGGAAGAAAGGGCTCCCTGCCTCTGTTGGACTCCTATGATGGTTAGCCCATCCCCCTACCTCCCTCTGCATGTAACAGCATGGTATGTCTTACTGACTTCTCATCCTGCATGCACCTCCGGTGTTTCTTGGTCCTCTTCTGACGTCAAACCCTTCACAGCTAACTATTTGTTATTGGCATAACAGAAGCCTGCTTGAGGTCTATCCAATGGCCCCACAACGTGGTATTCTGTTTCCACTTGTGACCTGGGCCAATCATTCCGATTGTGGGGGATAACGGTTGAGAAAGTGACATCCCCAAAAGGTGTATAATGGCCTAACCCTAACCCTAACCCTAACCCTAACAAGAAAGCATAACTTTTGTATAAGCCCCTCCCCCCTGATATAGCTCCTTGGCACTAGCAGTACTTTTATATGTATGTGACAGAACCTTTCAGTGAACAACGGGGGATAGTTTAGGGGAGGAAAAAAAAAATCACAAAAACAATGAATCGCAAATAGGCATGAACACTAGAGCACAAGGACTTGTTTCTATTGTCTGAACTCCAACATTGAATGAGAGACAGACACGAATGCATTCCTCTGTGTCTTTCGTCCTCTTTGTCTTTCCTCCTACATTAACTTGATCCGCAATTTTTTTGTGCTGAATGCAATTTGATTGTCAATTGAAAAAGCTTTTGACATTGTGGAGTTTTTTTTTTAGTACCGTAATTAAATGACTAAAACCAATAATCAGTAAGGTAACTTCGTACCAACACAGACAATCTCACAGGTCCCTTTCAGCAATTATGCAGACAGAGAAAAATCTGTCAGAGAAGAGGGGTACAGACAAAAAAAAAAATATTCTTTTTAAGGTTTTAAAATGTGAGTGCCAACCACACGCGATAGAGACAAATACAATTACACTAGATAAATGCTCAGGATATGCTTTGAGTGGCATCCGACAAAACGGACCTTTGCTGATTTTGATTGCAGAGGTGGTAAAAACGCTCAAATGTATTCCAATTGCCAGTGCAGGGAAATACCAACATGCTAGGGTGGTTATGAACTCGACTAGTTATATAACTAGCAACAGTTGGGCAGATGGTGAGCAATTCTTCAAAATTGAGGCTTTGAACCTTTTAATATAATTCCTAATCAACATTTACTGCCAAATTGAACATAAAACAAAGAAATATATTTAACTAAAACACGGTAAATGAAAGCTCGCTAGCTTAATGTTGGCACGCAATGCAAAACATGATAGACGGGTTAATGAATGTGCAAAGAGTGACTAATAATGTGGCTTACTGGGAAGCAGAGACCAGATCCATGTGCAGTATATCTGTATTGTACTGTCCCAGGTGGCCACGGTGCACATACCACAGAGAGCAGCACAAAATCCATTGAACTGAAGCAAAAACGTTTTACGTCGTACATTCTATGTAATCATGTCATGACTATGTTCAGAGAATAGGAGTTTTTCAGTGAATAACAGAGGATCGGTTAAAAAAGTAGCAAAGTGTTTTGAGCGTTTTGGTGGAAAAGGTCTAGTGATTTCAGTTTTTAGGCTAAGAACCATAAAAGTTCCCTCAAACCGTTTTACAATTTAATTTAAGTTCAAATTGTTGTTGTTCATGCAGAAAAACTGATCGTGTGCATCACCCAGACTGGGCCATCCCTGCCTGACCACTGCTACTGAGAAGGGAGGGTGGGAGGTTATTTTCTGTCGTCTTCTCCCCCTTCTCCTGCCGGACCAATTGGATCGCGAGACGACTGTTTGGCATCCAAAGAACATATTTTTTTGTGTTGCAGGCAAACATGTTGCAGCTTCAACACATACAAACCTGTGCCCCCCCCCCCTCTTTTTATGATTATCAATTTACCATAGCAACAAAATTCTCGTTTGTGTTAAGTTATGAATTTCTAAAGGCAATCATCTTTGTTGACAATCATTTGATTCCTGTGTTGTCCTGCTTTTGTATGTTTGCTATTATCAATGTTGTCGTCAGTTATTTTGCTGCCAATGCCTGCATCCTAACACAAGGGGCTTGTGTGTAGACTTCAGTGTAGGTTATATACTGTACATATACAGAGAAAATTAGATAACTAACTGCATACATTTTGGCTGGTTTATTTAAATGGTTCCTTCACGGGGATCGCTGGGAGATCGGGGCGTGGCCGTCGAACCTGATGAGTCGCCGCTGTTGTTTGAACCGGAGTTGTTTTGTCTAGAAGGACTTTCTCTCGTTGCGATGGGAATGTGTGTAGACGAGAGCAGGTGTGTGTTTATTCCGAATACACCAAAATGTGTGCGTATCTGATTGTGCATTTGGAAGGGGAAAAATGCTGATGGACCTTTTTTTTTTTGTTTCCCCAAGTGTGTTTTTGTCAGGCCTGACCCAGGACAATACATTTGCTCATTTGTTCTTGAGTCAGTTTAGATATCTTGTTCTCCTTTTCCAATTTTTTTCTTGAGTTTGTTGTGCATTACCAGTTTTATTTTCTCCTGAAATGGAAGAAAATCCAAGTACCTGTCTGCTTTTAATCCCAAATTTGGCTGAATAATTGTGGTACATGAAACTAGCATTTGCGTCGTTAAACCACTAAGACTTACCGGTAATCATTTATTCTCAACTCTGCGTTTCAAGATTCAATTTCATAATTCATTGACAGAGTTTTTGTATCTGACCTGGAGTCACTCGCACATGTTTGGTGGTTTACCTCCAAATAAATAAATAAATATGCGAAGTGTATTTGCTTAGAAGAGACTCAAGTCTGTACAGTCTGAGTTGCATTTTAATTTAGGTGGATGCGATGCATATTTTCTTTGTGATCCATTTTTCTGTTGTGTATTCCCACTATTCTGTCTGTCTGATTCACCCACTCTTTTTGCAGTGGGTGGGTGAGATCCATATGCAATTTGTTTTACAGCGTTGTTGAATCGAAACCACTCTTCCCCCTCCCAAATTTCACCCAGTTCTCCACAGACACTATATTTGTTATGTTGCCTATCCATGTAAAATTATTACATAACATTCATACCTGCCTTGGCTCTGACAAGTTGCTTTTTTTTTCAATAAAGTATGTAACTGGTTATTCTGATGTTTTGATAAATAAAGATCGTTTCTTAGACAGCATTTGCTTATGCCTGGTTGCTGTGTTTAATTTTGTCAACCATTCAGATTACACTGTGACACTATATAGGTAAAAGTGTAAGATTCAAGTCAAGTCAACTGTATTTATAGAGCACTTTCAAACACATACATACAGTGCTGGGAATGATTATTTCTCTATTCTTGTCATCTCTGTGTGGTATTCAAATTGTTTTGATTAACTGAAATCTTTGTGTGATAAATATGCAAAGAACACGGCTATGGGGCAAATATTTTTTCACGGCACTGGGCTTGCATCCTTGTTGAATTAGTCTGCAGGTCAGATGCAGATAAACAAGAATTGTAGTGTGACTGACTTCAAATAGTACTGATGATCCTATCCTGAATCCACATCATGTAAGTATATAGACAGATTGTAGATATGTCGATGGCTTTTGGTGAAACTTTCTGGACCGAAAAAAAGAATGCTAATTTGGGGGGTAAAAAAAGCATGTTTGTGGCTACACCATGAACGACTCCGTCATGGTAGCTCCCCCCAATGTTGTTTAACATTCTTTCGCGTCAAAGTAGGACCACTATTATATTCATTCATTCATCTTCCTAACCGCTTGATCCTCACTAGGGTCGCGGGGGGTGGGGGGGGGGGCGCTGGAGCCTATCCCAGCTGTCTCCGGGCACTAGGCGGGGGACACCCTGAATCAGTTGCCAGCCAATCCCATGGCACACAGAGACGAACAACCATTCGCACTCACACTCACACCTAGGGACAATTTAGAGTGTTCAATCAGCCTGCCACGCATGTTTTTTGGAATGTGGGAGGAAACCGGAGCACCCGGAGAAAACTCACGCAGGCCCGGGGAGAACATGCAAACTCCACACAGGGAGGCCGGAGCTGGAATCGAACCCGGTACCTTTGCACTGTGAAGCCGACGTGCTAACCACTGGACTACCGGGCCGCCCCACTATTATATTAATATATATTATATTAACTCATTCAGTACCAGCCAATTCTGGACCATGTCTGAAAAGACGTTTAAAAACGTCTTTGGGAGTGAATGAGTTAACTGTACAAACGGTATAATACATAAACTGTAATTGTACATATAGTGAGGCAAGAGTGCTACTAGTACAACTGGTGAAGCGCTGCATGCTAACCGGTTGAGCTTTCTGTCACTGGTCATATGCAGTTTTTCCTCAAGTAACATGCGCAGTTGTTCTACAATTGAAGCGTACCAATACGTTATGAAGCCATTTGTGCATTTAATCAATATCCTTTATGTGCAGCCGAAACTCATGCCCGAGTCGCTTAGGAACCGGTTCCTTTCAGTCGTGATAGTGGGATGAGGCTCCTTGAGGCATTGAGGCTTTCCGTGCGATTGGTTTGACTCGTTTCCCGGCTTCAAAATGTGGTTCAATCCCCTCTGGCACCACCAAGTGCAAGGAATGCAAGGAAAAGGTTTTCTTGTGCAAAATGTTGAATAGGATTACACACATTATGACATGAAATTGACATAGAAAGTTGTGGAGGAAATGCAGTAATTGAGCCTGTATTGTGGATAAAAAAATATCCCCGCACAAAAAGTTATCTTAATCATTTTAATTAAAACAGAAATGTTTTTCAGCTGTTTTGGGGTCTCTGTTTCTTTTTCTTTTTTCTTTTTCTAGCAAGTGGCTGACATAATTTTCAACATGAAAGTGGGTGACGGAGTCTCTTTGGGGAGGGGGGGGGGTGAATTCTTTACTGTAGACATAATATTTCAGTCCAGAACTATAAAATAAGTTTCCATGTTAAGGCCATCACAGGGGCTTTTAAGCAGCTGCAATTTTGTGGTCATGTCAGTGATCTTGTTGGCTTTGGCCCTCTGGGATGCAAGTGCTCGACAGTGCAGAAAAACGTTCAGGGGATGACTAAAGGAGAACAGGATGAGGATGGTCAGCCCGATGTTCATCTGCAGACACGTGAATGGAGAGATCATTTTCATTTTTAAAAAATGATATTTTGCTGAAATGCAATCCAGTGTTTCTGTAAGCTGCTTAAGCTGCGGTTGTCTTGATTTCATTGCACCGTGTACTGTCATGCACTCACATATAAGGGATCTCCGTCCAGCAATTCTTCCACCACAGCAAAGCAGGCATACTGCAGTGAAGAGAAGACTGCCGAGAGACCGAAGATGAAGCCATACAACTTCCCAAAGTGACATGGTGGGAAACTACACGCAAGCACGCACAATCGCACATGCACACGCAAACACACACACACACACACACACACACACACACACACACACACACACACACACACACACACACACACACACACACACACACAGGACAGGAACACAGACAAAAGGGAGGTGCGTGAAAACTATTACAGTAGTTGCTTTTGTCAGTTGTCATACTGTATTTGGAGCGTGAACATTGTCATGTTTCTGAATCTGAAATAAGACAATATGATTAAACGGAGACATTCGGATTGAACAAAGATACCATGTATTTGACACTGCTATGGCTGCAAAAAAAAGAAACATTTTACAAACTGAATAATCGCTTGATTCTTGATCAATTTATTGATGAATTGGATTTTTAAAAAATAAAACAAATTTCTTTGCCTTTTTTTCAAAACAGGACATACCGGTAATTTGTAAATGAAAGCGCAGAAAATGCACAGGCCACTTTGAAGCAGTTACCTTGTTTGGTCCGGAACATCTTTCAGTGAATCGGCAAAAAAACTGAGGATTGATTTTTGCTAACACTTGGTGAATATTTACTGTTGAGACGGTGAGATAAAAAGGAGTTGTATGAATTGAAGTAGTGCATTGGCGGATTTACACGCGCAAGACAGGCTGGGCACGTTTCTGTTAGGTGTTAGAGAAATGGGTGTGTAGGTACATGACCTGGTTGGGGACAATTAAAGGGATGGATGAAAACCCACTTTTCATCCGTCCTTTTTGGAAAACCTCTCGTCCTCTGTCCCCAAAAAGGGCATTCCGTCCGCTTATTTGTACTCGTTTTTAATAAGTGAACAATGACATTTTCAACAAGAGTCATAAGAGAAAACTCATATTATTCATTTTGAAAATGTACCAAATAAAGCCTTCTGCTTGCCCACAAGGTCACAGAAATTCTTTGCCTTCAATCCCTCACAATGTTTAAGTGGAAATGCTAAGATCATTGTAGCTTTCGGGAATCGTTTACTCACGTCATTGCGACGAAAGCAGCCATTCCGCCATAGACAAAGCTGTAATTGACCATTAACGCGATGAAAGTGAAGTACTGGAGTGGCAACACGGGAATGGAAGCACAAATTGAGAAGATCAATGACACCAGTGACGTCAGGAAGAAAGAGAGAACTGCAGAATTCAGGTCAGCTTCTCGTTCACTCATTCCTATGAACATGAACATACACACAGAGGCGAACATGTCTGATCGATCAAACTGGAGAAAACCAATGGATGCATTTGATGTATTCTGGCTCCTTCAACTCATGATCTTTCATTATTTTATTTACAGTATTTACAGCTTTCTTGCTATGATGCAGTCAAACATTGTTACAAGATTGCAGCTAATGTGATGCATAGAGACTTGAGAGCTAGTGCTAAATCATTGCAGTATAGTAGAAAATGTAAACTATGCATCGGTGACAGGCCATGTCATACATTTCAAAACGAAGTAATCCAATATTGAAATTATATGACTTAAAACAGTCACTCACTCGCAACTTGGCAGGACAACTGACAATATAACTCGGGTTTAAATAATGAACACCTAAAGTAAAATGAACAATAATTCAATTCCTAAAGTTCCAGGGAGGTCAACGGTAGCAGTAACTGCGCACCTCGGAACAGAGGCCAACGGGCTCCCATTTTGGTGATTTTTGCATGCGTTATACCTGCCACCGGAGGTTTTCGCTTGTGTCGGTCGAGAATGAAGCCGTTGAGGGGAGCCACCAGCAACCCACACATCTGAGTGAAAGCAAAGGCATTGATGTACTGGCTCACTGCCAACACACAAAAAAGCAAAGGTGAGGCCTACTGTCAGTAATTGACCATGCCACGTTTCTATTAGCACCGAAAACACTGAAGACGGTCATATAATATTGTAACCAAGATTATACAAATGCTATTCTACCCTCTGTGTGCTCCTCTGGGGTTGTGCATGTGAAGGCAAAGGCAACAAATAGGCGCAAGGTGGTGCTCAAACACCTGCCCGTTCGCTTGGATGCAAAGAGGGCCTTTTAGCTGCAGACCATCACCCTGCATTCATCATTAAATCCTTTGAAAATAATTAAATAACAACTTTCCCTTCTTCTTCTCCTCCTCAACATCTCGGCTCTCGTATAGGTGAGTGACTCAAAACAGATGGGTAGAAATGTTTATACATTCCCTAAAATGACTTGGGGCGGCCTGGAGGTGCAGTGGTTAGCTCTTTAACTTCACAGTGCAGAGGTGCCGGGTTCGATTCCAGCTCCGGCCTTCCTGTGTGGAGTTTGCATGTTCTCCCCGTGCCCACGGGGGTTTTCTCCGGGTACTCCGGCTTCCTCCCACATTCCAAAAACATGCATGGCAGGCTGATTGAACAGTCAAAATTGTCTCTAGGTGTGAGTGTGAGCATGGATGGTTGTTCGTCTCTGTGTGCCCTGCGATTGACTGGCAACCGATTCAGGGTGTCCCCCGCCTACTGCCCGGAGACAGCTGGGATAGGCTCCAGCACCCCCCTTTAACCTTGTGAGGATAAAGCGGATCGGAAGATGGATGGATGGTTGGTGCTAATTTAACCACAATAATTGCACTATAAGGGCCTGGCGTCCACATATAAGGACGGTTTCATCAAGTAAGAAAAGAATTCTTTGTTTTCTTTGTCAAATAATATGACAATTTAATTGAGGTTCTAATTTAGGGAAGCACGGTGAAGTGACTTCTACTGTTGCTACTCTAGATAGTGCTATGCAAAGCATTTCACAATTTTAACTCATTCGCTGAATGTACGTGGACAGTACAGTCATGCAAGAGTCCGGGGTCCAAGGAGGTTAAAGGGGAACTCACGTCAAAAATCGACTGCAAGAATATGTTCGATGTCCCTCTCCGCGAGTTGAAACACAACATTAAGATTAATATGGCGCTGGCGGTATAACAATTCATCAGATTAATTCAGCGTTTTAAATCCACGTGAAGGGGGTGCCATTTTGACGTTACAACACCCTATGCTGTCGACTGAAATTGCTGGCAAAGTGCCCTCAGGTTCGCATTGCGGCTGTCACGTGACAAAACACAGAAAATAGGTGAGTTGTGTACATTATAAATAGCTAGATTAAAAATGTAAACATATAAAACTTGTCTTGTGGTTATGTTTGTGCGTTCATGTGTGAGTTCATACCAACTGATGTATCGCCATGAGCCAGACGCTCCAGCATGGGGTTGAGGGTGCCGATGAACAGATAATGTCTCAGTTGGATCACAGACAACCAGAGGACGACAAAGAAGAAGAATTTGGACAGAACACATTCACGGAAGGTTTTCTCTGAGGGAAAACAAGGCAGCTGAGATATAAAGACATGATTTCATTGAAGACGCTGTTTTAATAATTCATAATTGCACACACCGGGTCTTTCAGGCTCTTTCACGTCATGTGGCTTCTCCTCCACTGGCATCTGAAAGTCACTCTGTACAGTTTTATTGGACTTCCTTAATCTTCTGCAGGATATCCTGAAGTCAGAGACAATTATCAGAGAAAACAGTGGGCTGGATGGTTTTTGGAGGAGACCTGAGCCCCACCACAGCCTCAGAGGATGAATTTGACTCAGGGCACTGGCTATGCATGTTATTGGGCAAAAGAAGGTTTTTGTTTTTTTTTTCTTTTGCACCTTGATGCCCCTTGATGATCCCTGCATCGCAGTATTTGTATAGAGAAGATAGAAAAGTCAATTTCTCAAAATACAAGAACTTTTGATATTTCTACTTGGGACCTGGACGTCTTTTGACTCCCACCATCGTATTTCCTGCCCACTATGATGAGTAGTATTTTGCATTCCTACCCATACTTGTAGTGGTCAGGCGGCGGGTACGGGATTGAGGTTCTGGGAAACAGGAAGATCGTCCTGAGTATGTGATAGATGCTGCCGGCGGCCAAGAACAGGAAACTGGCCTTGAGAGGGATGCCTGACTCGTATGCCAACTTTAGGTATAAAGTGAAGATCATGACCAATTTGACAATCGCCATCAGCCTTGTTCGCCATTTCGACGCACTTTAACGAGGACGAAGACGCCCGAGGAAGAGTCGAAGGCCCCGTTGTAGATGGTGATGATGGTCGAACGATGAGCGCCAAACAGATTTGCCACCTTCAGGAGGAGAAATTCAATTGGGTGAGTTTCACATTTCAAGTCGCCTTCACCAAAGTCACAAATACATGAACACAAATCCAAGACTTTCTGCTTTGCTCTCGACGAAGGCGGACGCTTTTTGCTCAGCTCCTGTCTCCCCCCCCCCCCGCCCTCTCCTTGCTCGCCACTTCGTCTTTGTGCTGTCTTTGTCTAACTTTTCCTAGCCTCCCACTGTATTTTCATCCGAAGAACCAAGCATGGAATTAGTTGGCTGGTCTCTCGATGCAATCGACCAAATTTTTTCGACGAAAAGAGCAGGCAATGGGGAGCCGACTTGCCCTTCGGGGACATTTGCTGCCGGATACGCCCTTGATCCATGGAGAAAGTGGAGAATGGTGTGCCTGTCAATACTGTCCGTTGAGGATGTGGAAGACATCTACATTATCGGCCTTCTGATAGTAGGTATGCTGCGGTTTGGTGTTAGCAGCTTCCTGTTCTATCGCAAAATTCAACCGACTGGAGCGGCTTTATTGGAAGTGAAGAAGCTGCCGGTGATTCTGGTTGGTTTGGCGCGAATGTCCAACACTCGGACTCAAGCGGTGACTGAGCTCAACCGCAATATAGATGCGGTTTTGGAGCGACTCCGTACGATCGACAACAACATGGAGAAGTTGGAATCTGCGCTGCGGAAAGAGATTGCATTACTATCAGCAAAACATATTTTGCTGATAGGCGCCAGTGAAGAGATACAGGCCACGGACTCAAGGCTGTCTGAAATTGTTGGCGGCCGTCCCTCCAAAACAAACAACGCTATCTGAACCCTTTCCACCATCACCCCCCCTCCCCTCCTTCTCGGCCATGGACTGATAAGCCGAGACTGTCTTCATGAGCAGACCTGACGAAGCAGCTGTGGCCTGTACACACATACACATACACAACTGGACAACCACACGCGCATACACATCCTTGTTATCACCGTCTTCATCGCTCCGATCCTTTTTCCCCCGTGATGTGGTACGACCTGCGGAGTGCAAGGTGGTCCGTGCAGCTGGTCATTCTCGGCCGCGTCACGGTTACCCCCCTCTCCTCCCCCCTCCCCCTTCCCATTCATCCTCCCCCTTATTACATGTTATGTCTTGTGACTTGTTGTAACTGTCATATGCTTATTATGTGCTAGGGTCTTTTTTTTAATCCTGGACTTAAATTATCCTCGGAAGAGGATAGTTCGAACGTGTTTTTTTTTCCCTCTCCCTACCCAGCATTTTCCTGTCTGAATTCTGATTGTAATTTCCCCATTGCGGGACAAATAAAGGATATCTTAATCAAAAGCGCCTTTCATGCACAACAAACAATTTGAAGTGCTCCGAATTCCAACGTGTGACCCATGATCACGATGGGCAAAGCATGAGCATTTAAACGGTTCCTTCTGCCTACGGACAAACTCCTGGCTTTTTAAAAAACTGAAGTTGTTCATTTACATTCAAAGCTGAGCTCTGGCAGCAAATGATGTTGTGCTGTTTTGATCGCAGGATTCCAATTCAAGCACCGCGGCGCATTCATACTGCTTGTTGGGGACTTAAATCATCTCTCTCTGATGTCAATGTCATGAAACGGGCTTGACTGTGCGCTGAAAGGGAATCAAATTAAGATACTCCTCTATGCCAAATGTCACTGTCATTTCCCTTCAGCACAGAGTGAAACTTTGCAACGACAGTCGGCAACAAAATGACGGTGTCTGATGAACAATGAACATTTCAATGCATTTGTGTTCTACAGAAGGGTGCGAATTCCTGCTCATTCTGGTCAATCAGTTTATATACTACCGCAGACATGGTGTGAGCCATCATCTGCATTTTTCATACTGAGGGAGAGAAACAGAGCAAGATTGGCTGTGTGGAAAAAAAATTAATAAAAGGAAAGAAAGGGTTGGTAGGAAATTTGGACTCAGGATTGGGAAAGGATGGGCTCAGTTTTCTCTGGGAATGAACATGCTTTTCTTTCAATTTGGAAATGGGAGTGAGACAGGATGAGATTATATGTCCCAAAAAGTTACCTGCATGTTGCTCAGGAGCAGCATCATGCCACCAACAGCTATGAACGAGAGTGCTGGGTAAAGCATCATGGACAGAGCTGATGGCGAGAGACAAAGATCAGGACAAAGAGCATCCTCACATACATGATTCGATAATTACAAGATTCATCCATCCATCCATTTTGCGAACCGCTTAATCCTCACTAGGGTCGCGGGGGGTGCTGGAGCCTCTCCCAGCGGTCGATGGGCAGTAGGCGGGGGACACCCTGAACTGGTTGCCACCCAATCGCAGAATTACAAGATTCTATTTTTATATTACAGTATACAACATGTAGACAAGGGGTCACCACCAGGTAGCCTCAAAGGGAGAGGCTGGTATTTTCCACAGGTATTAATAAATAAATAAATATATACATTAAAAAAAAAAATCTCAGGGAGCCACAAAATGCTTCTACATTGCGGAGAACTCTGCATACGTTGTTTTTGTTGCTGTTGTTTTACTCATGTAGAAGAAACTAGTGTGTTGCATTTATGAAATCAGTAAGTTGTGACAGAGAACACAACCCTTTATAACTGCATGAAATAAATACGTTTAGAATGCTGACAAAAAAACAAAACACTCATTTATTGTTGTTCCAAGCACAGCACTTTTCAAACAGCGGTGGTTGTTTTAAAGTGCTCTGTAAATACAGTTAGTAGTCAAGTACAGTTTCAAACTGGCATCCCTGCACATGAATCAGTACCCAAGAAGTAACTCTTGGTTTCAAAAAGGTTGGTGAGCCCTGGTACTGGCAAAAGAAAAATATTTACTATCAGAAAAATATTTACCTGGAGTTGCAAAGGTCAACATCAAGATACCCGAGGTGTGAAGAGCTCTGATGCAACAAAAAAATCGATATTGTCACTGACCGCGTAATGATGTAGACAGACAGGTTAAAGGTTTGGACAAAAAAAATTGCACTTGATCTAAAAAAAAAACAACCCTCTCATGCTTTACTGCTTTATAAAATGTACGTTAAACATGTGTGATGTTATTTGAAAGATGATATTTCAGCACTCACAATCCAAAGAGCCGAGCCACCAAAGTGCCAAAACGATCAAAGATGACACCATTTAGAAATGTCAGGAAATTATTCATGAAGGATGCAATGGTGAAGACCAGAGAGAACTGTTCATCCTGGCCCCTGCAATCTGACATAAAAACAAAGAACTGAAAATAAATCAATAAATCTTGCATAGCATAATGTACAAACCTTTTTTATTTTTGGAGCAGCAATGACTCAATGGTTGTGATTGCTTCTCAAGACCGGAGAATTGACGTTGAAAATAACTTTTGCACAAATGTGGACTATTCCATCCATCCATCCATCCATCCATCCATCCATCCTTCTTCAATTCTCCAATAAAAATGTTTTGTATCATTATTTTGGGAATACAGATTTGGCCGGGCACTCCTTGTCCTAAGGCCTATCTTTGACAGATAATGAATATGCACTTATGAAATGATCAGAGAATATAAAATCTGAGGGGAGAACGGCAAACTGACCTTGGACCCGTGCTCCATCACTGTTTGTGGTGTTGACACAAAAGGAACCAAAGAACCCTCGCGACTTCAGGAGGAACACAAGTGAGGCCCAGCCGAATATAATTCCTGCGAAGAACAGACACTCCACCATGCCCGTGATGAAGGTGAAGACTTGTCGCGCTTTGAAGTGCTTTGAAGACGGCAACATCGTCCAAGCTTCTTGCGCACACACCTGGCGAGGAGGCGGAGATGTGAAATAAGAACTATGTGCCCGAGGACTGAGATTTGCAGTGCGGCATCCACGATGACATATGTATTGTGTTAAGCCTTACATACGTTTCATGTCAAAATGGAACCATTTGATAGCAGTGAAAATAACACAAATCTCACAAAATGTGATAACTTTTCATGAATTACATGAAAATGAAAATACCGTATTGGCCCGAATGTTTTTTGCATTGAAATAAGCAGTGGTGTAGTGGAGATTTTTTAAGTGGGTGTACGCAATTCTGGGATATTCTATATATACATACAGAACATCAATCATAGGCTACAACACCAGTTGAACTAACGTTAAATTTAATGTTTTACAGCTCCAAAATAATCACAGGCCAACGTTATTAAGCATAACTCGCATTAGGGCTAAAACCGAAATAAAAATTGAATGTGGCGTCGGGAGAAGTGGGTGGACGGCGTACCGCCGCGTACCACGCCCACTACACCCCTGGAAATAAGACTGAAAAAGTGGGGGTTGTCTTATATTCAGAGTCTAGACGTTATAGCCATTCACGACGCTAGATGGCGCCGATATCATTGAAGCGAATGCTGAACTTGACTCCCGGCCAAAGCGAAGCCCTGTCACGAAGAATAAAAATAAAAATAGCGGTAGCATGAAGAACAAAAATAAAAAATAGCGGTAAGAAAGAAAAGTGAAGAAACTAATAGAAGAGATAACAGAAAATGGAGAAACGCAGCAACAATCTGGAGAAAAGTGGGTAATTTACATTTCAAAAACCAGAAGCCATTCATTTACGAATGTGATTGCACTTTAGTTTTCGGATTTAAATGTTCAGATATTAAGATTTGAATGAGGCAAAATAACTCTCAAATATATTGTATAATCATTTGCTTCAGATGTACTGTAATTATTTTCTGTATAAAAAATAATTTGGTGTTCAAAAAGTCTTTTTTCAAACTTGAGTCTTGAAAAAGAGGGGGTCGTCTTATATTTGGGCCAATACGCTATTTTAAGCAGTCAAGTTTTTTTTTGTACGTTAGAAAGTTTGTGTATAACGAGGCTGCAGTTCGTCTCTTCAAATAGATTTTGCATTTTACAATTTGTGATTCATCAAGGAAAATGTGCTTATGTCCATTTTGAACGATGAAACACGGGTGTTCTGTCAATGTGTGGATTGTTTTCTGTGAGACAGTAATACAAGTTTTCAAGGAAGGACTGGAAACAATGCCGAGAACTGTCTATTTTCCGACCACATTTGCAAATCGCCCTCCTGCACAATCTTGCAGAAGGGTGTCCAGGGGGAATTTTGAAAATATGAAAGAGCACAAAAGCAAAAGAATGATCAGATCGACCAAACATAATGAAGAGAATTCATACAGTGGTCAGAAGAGATGCCTTTCCCCCCGAAACACGGATTCAGGCTTAATCGTCCATTTTTTAACATCAGACAGACCAAGTCGAAATGCATAATTTGCTATTGACAAACATTGTGAATATATTTTTGGCCCTGATCAAAATTGACCCAAAAAAATATACAATGCCTGCAAAGAATAATGAACAGGGTTAGGTTGCCACACCAACTATAAAACAAAGTTAGACCAACCTTGCAATTCCTCAGCGGAGCTCCCCAGCTGGTCTTCCAAATCTTATCATGTGTCATTGTCTCACACACTCTTCCTTATAAAGGGCAACACCCCATTGCTCATCACCATGGCTGTGGAACATCATGTGCTGTTGTTTATTTATTTTGTTTTTTTGGTCAAATGGCATTTTCGAGATCTAAAACAGTTCAAGATATTATCAGATGCACCGACATGCATTGTCGTGAAAAAGTAATTGCCCTCATTTCCCAATTTTTTTTTTCATTTTCCATTTTTATGTTTCAGAACATCAAACAAATGTCAACATCAGACAAGGATCAAACCAAGTGAACATAAAATTCAGCTTTAAATGGTGAAGGGGAAAGAAATATTCAAAGCGGAGATGTCTCAAAATGTGATGTCCAATTGCTTTTTGTCAACAGGCATTCTCAAGACCCAAACAAGTTCACGCTGATATCAGATGTCTTAATCGAACTGAAAATAAGGATCCCTATGGTTTGGGATATTTTTCTTTTATTATCTATTATGTAGCTGCCAGCATGGTTTTGCATCTACAACTGTTCCAAGACATTTTCATAAGGTCATTCATCGATTTGATGATGAAGTGTATACAATATCATTCACATCCATGCATTCATTTTGCAACATTCAATGTGTTCAAATAATGTGAAGATCATTTGAATGAGGATGCTTGTGGGCTTTGACTTCACAATTTTTTATTGAGAAAAATAAGATGCTCCAATGTTTTAAACTTCAGCCTGTTGCGTCTTTTACAAGCAATTTCTCCTGCTGTGGAGAACACACGCTCACAAGGGACGGATGAGGCTGGCGTACAAAGGAACTCCTTTGCGAGGTGGGAGAGGTTTGGGAAAGAAGTGTGTTGGTCCTTCCAGTACAGCTGCTTCCTGGAACCTTGATTGTCAAACATGGAGTGGAGAGTCAACCAATAATAATTACTGATTGTCAATTAATCATCAACATAGCAACCGTGAAAAGATGAGTGAACGTTTGTATACCTGGCGTAATACTGGGTGTATCGCGAACTTCATTCTCATGCTTGGCCCGATAATGCCTCAGCATGGTGGAGGTGCTTCTGTTGGTGTATGACAATTCGACTTGGCAAATTCGACATTTCACCTGTAATGAAATGTGAATAAGAAGTAACTAAGAGTTACCTTGAAATGTATTCGGATTAGAATGGTACAACACATGTCAATAATCTGAGAGGCACTCGGCGAGAGGCTCGCCGAGAGGCTCTCGGCGACAGAAGGCGATTTGAATAAATAAATAAATACCTTATTCTCCAGGACATCAAAATGGTCCCACACGGCGGATGATTTGCGTCTCTGCTCCATAATCGGCAAGGAAGGCAAGGCACGAACACGAAGTCTGCACTGACACGAACTTCGACAAGCGAGTGTGAGTGAGGTCTGGCTTGTTTCGGCAGATGGCATTGTGTTGCCAGACGCACTTCCTTATAAACACTGTGCGGCGGGCTTTTGCTGCGTCAACGCCCTCTGCACTGAGTCGACGCCCCCTGGACTAAGTGGCGCAGCCTAGACTGTGCCAAGCAGCCGATGCAGTCTAAACTGCACCGGTGCAGTTCACGTGTCAATTAGCAGCCTGGACTGTGTCAACGCAGCCGATGTGTCAATTAGCAGCCTGGACTGTGTCAACGCAGCCGATGTTTCAATTAGAAGCCTGGACTGTGTCAACGCAGCCGATGCAGTTCACGTGTCAATCACGTGACGTAATGAAGCAGCACATGCATCGACATGGTTTGCTCTGTGAGCCCGGCGCATGTGTCAATGCATCGGTGTCGCTGGACCCATCACTATGTTAAAGGACGAACTGGCAACCCGCGATGATAGCACCAACTTGGAGGAGCTCATCGAGCTGGCCCTCGTTGTGGACAACCGCATGCGGGAGCGTGAGAGGGAACGTATGGAAGAGCGAGGAACTACCCATTTTCCACCCGACGTACGGGTCGTCGGCCAGCTGAGCACGAGTCCTGGCGACCACCCGGACCCGAGCGTCATTCGTGTTCCGATCCAGCCGACGCTGAGGAGGAGCCCATGCAGTTGGGAGGCGGACGCCTGGGACCAGCGGAGAGAGAGCGTCGGATTCGGGATCGGGCCTGCTTCTACTGTGGCCAACCTGGACACCGGGTTTCCAACTGTTCCTTGACACCGGCCCGCCCGTCCGTGCGCCCCGAAAACTGTGAGTTTGTGCCCGATACTGCGTCACGGGAGTCGAGACGGGAGGAGGTCCATCCGGGACATCCACCAAGACTCGAGTTGGACGGAACTCTTTATGGTCCGGTACGGGTCATTTCTGTTCGGGCCTTGGTGGACTCTGGAGCGGACAATTGTTTTTTAGACCCCAACTTAGCTAAGGAACTGGGGTGCCATGTTGAGGTCCTAAGAGAGACAAAGCGGGTTCATGATCTTGACGGGCGACTCCTGGCGGAAGTGAAAGAAATCACCGCACCGGTAAAACTAAAATTATTGGGCAATCACGTTGAATACCGAAGATTCTATCTTATGCGGTCTCGATCCGTACCCTTAGTGTTGGGGTTGCCATGGCTGCGCGAACATAGCCCTGTCATTTCCTGGGAACGGCCGGCAATCGAGAGTTGGAGCGCTTTTTGCTATACTCACTGTTTGCGCTCGGCGGCAGAAAAGAGAGGGCCGACCCGTAACGAGTCACCCGAAGTTATTTGTTTGGATAAGGTTCCGCGTATTTACCATGACATGCGCCAAGTGTTTAGTAAAGACCGTGCCCAGTCCTTGCCGCCTCACCGGCCTTACGACTGCGCCATCGACCTGGTAGAGAACGCCCCACTCCCGAATTTCCGTTTATATCAGGTCTCTCAGCCGGAACAAGAGGCGCTGAGAGAATACATCGATAGCTCACTCTCGGCTGGCCTCATTCGGCCGTCTAAATCCCCATTGGGGGCCGGATTCTTCTTTATCGAAAAGAAAGACAAGACGTTACGCCCGTGTGTCGATTATCGGGGCCTGAACGAAATCACTTTCAAGAACAAATACCCACTTCCGTTGTTAGACTCGGCGTTCGCCCCCCTCCAATCCGCCACTATATTCTCCAAACTCGATTTATGAAGCACTTTCCATCTGGTCCGTATTCGTGAGGGGGACGAATGGAAGACAGCATTTAAGACCCCATTAGGGCACTTCGAATACCTGGTCATGCCATTTGGGCTAACCAACGCGCGCGTGGTCTTTCTGTGTCTCATTCACGACATATTAAGAGATTTTCTGAACCTGTTTTGTTTTGTTTATTTGGATGACATCTTAATTTTTTCCCGGACTCTTGCGGAACATCAACACCATGTCAGGCTGGTTTTGCAGCGTCTACTAGAAAACCGGTTATTCGTAAAAGCAGAAAAGTGCGAGTTTCACGTCGAGTCCATCTCATTTCTGGGTTTTATTATCGAGAAGGGTCAGCTGAGAGCTGACGAAGCCAAAGTTAAGGCCGTAGTAGACTGGCCCACGGCCACCAATAGAAAGCAGTTGCAACATTTCCTGGGTTTCGCTAATTTTTACCGCCGCTTCATTCGCAACTACAGCCAGAGAGCCCTGCCTTTGACCCGGTTAACCTCTGTCAAGATCCCCTTTAGGTGGGACACTGATGCTGACCACGCGTTCGCTGAATTAAAGAAAGCCTTCACGAACCCTCCTGTATTGCAGCATCATAACCCCTCCTATCCGTTTGTCGTAGAGGTGGACACGTCGGAGTCCGGCGTGGGGGCCGTCTTATCGCAGCGATCCCCAGTCAACCAAAGACTTCACCCCTGCGCCTTTTTCTCTCGTTGCCTCAGCCCAGCAGAAGCACACTACGACGTGGGGAACCGTGAACTGACGGCTAGCAGTTCACGGTTCCCCACGGTTTTGGCATTGCAAGAATGGCGACATTGGCTCGAAGGCACTGAAGAGCCATTCACGGTGTACACTGATCACAAGAACCTTGCCTACATCCGGTCAGCCAAGAGACTAAACTCCCGCCAAGCACGGTGGGCGCTTCTCCTCACTCGCTTCAACTTCACGCTCACCTACTGCCCGGGCTCAAAGAACATTAGACCGGATGCACTCTCCCGCATCCATGACCCTGCGGAGAGGAACAATGAACCCCAAAACATTGTTCCGGACCATTGTATTGTGGGGGCACTGAGGTGGGCCGTCGAACGTAGGGTCAAGGAGGCCCAGAACGGAGTTCAGGTACCGGCCGGTTGTCCGGCCGGGAGACTGTTTGTACCCCCACCTCTGCGCGCGGAGGTGTTACAGTGGGGGCACACTTCTAAGGTGGCATGCCATCCAGGGGTGAACCGGACCTTGGACCTCGTGTCGCAGCGGTTTTGGTGGCCGGAGCTACGCAAGGATACCCAGGACTATATCAAGGCCTGTTCCACCTGCGCATGCAGTAAGGCGTCCCACCAACTGCCGGCTGGTTTGCTGCAACCGCTGCCTGCTCCTTCTCGACCATGGTCCCACATTTCCCTGGATTTTGTTACCGGCCTGCCTCCTTCCCGGGGAAAATCAGTCATACTCACCATAGTTGACCGCTTCTCTAAATCTGCCCATTTTGTTGCGTTGTCCAAACTGCCCTCTGCCCAGGAAACCGCCGACCTTCTAGTGAGACACGTCTTCCGTCTTCATGGAATTCCGGTGGACATTGTGTCGGACCGGGGCCCTCAATTCGTCTCCAGGGTATGGAAACGTTTCTGTCAGGCCATGGGGGCCACGGCGAGTCTGTCTTCCGGATACCACCCACAGTCCAATGGCCAAACGGAGCGCATGAACCAGGATTTGGAGGCAGCTCTGCGCTGCGTTTGCCTCCATCGCCCCTCCTCGTTGTCGGCCCACCTGCCTTGGGTGGAATACGCCCACAACACCCTCGTCTCATCAGCTACCGGTCGGTCTCCTTTCATGGCGGCGTATGGTTACCAACCTCCTCTGTTTCCTTCCCAGGAGGGTCAGGTGGAACTCCCTTCCATACAGCTGCATCTACGACGGGCCCATCGCATATGGAAGGAGACCAGAGCAGCACTGTCACGCACGGCTCAGCGGAACCGGCAGATCGCTGACCGTCGCCGACGCCCAGCACCCAGCTATCAGGTGGGACAGAAGGTGTGGCTGGCAACTAAGGATCTGCGACTCGCCGGTACATCTCGCAAGTTGGGGCCTCGATTCACTGGACCGTTCGAGGTGGAATCGGTCCTCAGCCCCGTCTCCGTCAAGCTCCGACTACCGCCCACCATTAAGGTCCACCCCGTCTTCCATGTTTCCCCGTTGAAGCCGGTGGTCACCAGTCCCCTGGCTGCTCCGCCCACGTCGCCGCCTCCTCCACAAATCGTCGACGGCGAACCAGTGTACACCGTGCGTTAAATCTTGGACTCTCGGCGCAGGGGTAGGGGTTTTCAGTATTTGGTTGACTGGGAAGGCTACGGCCCGGAGGATCGGCAGTGGATCCCCGGCTCCTGGATCTTAGACCCGTCCCTGCTCCGGGCTTTCCACGCAGCGCACCCGTCAAAGCCGGGTGGTCCGCCAGGAGGCGTCCGTAAGAGGGGGGTACTGTCACGTTTCGGTTTTGCGGTCTGGCCAGCAGGTGGCATGAGTGGTCTTCCTAGCGCACCTGCTGGCAATCGGTAATCTATAGACGCACTATTTAAGGACTCCACCGTCCTACACCTGTTGTTGGGAGTATTGTTTAGGGCATTGCTATCCTCACTGTTCATTGACTTAGTGCCTTTTGACCTCGTCGTGATTTCGCGTATAGTTCTCGGTACCAAGTTTTTGTGTAAGTACTATTTTATTTTGATGATCTGGCTTTTTGTGCGTGCACAAAGTGTTACATTGTTTTTCGTTCGTAGTTTGCGGGCTTTACTTTCCTTTCTTGCTCTTTTGTGCAAGCACCTTTTGTTAGTCGTTTTTGATTTACCTCCTGGTCCTCATTGTGGACCAGCGCTTTATGTTCTCGCTTTATTTTCGGTTCGATTAAGACATTAAATTGTCTTTACTTCAGAGACCTTGTTTCTGTCTACGTTTTTTGGATCCCCCTCCTAAACTCGGTTTATCCGAGTCCCTACCAATCTGGAAGTGGGTGAATGTACAGACGTAAAGTGGAACTTCCAACTTTCGTACAGGGACAACATTCGTACAGGGCTATTTTGAAATTATTACACGGACAAGAATTGAGCATTGTCTTTAAATAAAGAGACGCTACAATTCAATAATAAAGAGATGCTACAATTCAATAAAAAAACACACACAGGAAAGATATAAATATGTGTATTTTGGGGGGAGTAAAATAAAATGGGGCGGCCCGGTAGTCCAGTGGTTAGCACATCGGCTTCACAGTGCAGAGGTACCGGGTCCGATTCCAGCTCCGGCCTCCCTGTGTGGAGTTTGCATGTTCTCCCCCGGGCCTGCGTGGGTTATCTCCGGGTCCTCCGGTTTCCTCCCATATTCCAAAAACATGCGTGGCAGGCTGATTAAATTGTGTAAGTGTGAGTGCGAATGGTTGTTCGTTTCTGTGTGCCCTGCGATTGGCTGGCAACCGATTCAGGGTGTCCCCCGTCTACTGCCCGAAGACAGCTGGGATAGGCTCCAGCACCCCCCGCGACCCTAGTGAGGATCAAGCGGCTCGGAAGATGAATGAATGAATGAATAAAATAAAATGACTTTTTGGCATCTTTCACAACGTCAATCAGAAATGAACACTTTTGGATTTTGCATTAAGGATGCGGAGGTGTAATTTCCAGAACGATGCCATGCACGGTTGTTTTGACGTGATTAAGATGACATTCAGTGTTCTTTGCGTGATTTAAAAAAAAAGACACTACAATTAAATGAGTAACACAGACTTTAAATTCGTCAACTGGTGGCCTGCGAGCTGCATGTGGCTGCTTGCACTGTAAATCAGTTTTGTGACATCCTTGAACGGTCATTTTTCTGCACGATAGCCCCTCCCACATACATAAAACCTGTAGTGGTATGGAAGAGTACAGAATTGGGTTACTTACTGTAGCACAGTGCAACAGAGTCGTGCTGGAGGAAGAATTTACTCAGTTACCGTTTGCGTAAAATCTGCTTAGTTGAACACAAAACTGTTGTTTTGTTGTATAAATGGCTTAGTTTCACTTTCTGCTATCTGATGGAAGAGCATTTACCGGTAAATGTTCTGTCTGTCGCCATATGTCACTGGCATAGATATTATTGACTGTAAAATATATTTTACTTTTAGACCTATTAAGTGAAACTAGATAATGTAATGATTGGTGTCATTGGTGTCTCTCTCCCCCCACTCGTGGACATCTACTAGTCCCGTCTGATCCACCAAGCCACCCGGATTGCAGGTGACCCCACCCACCCATCCCACAGCCTCTTCAGCCTGCTGCCGTCGGGAAGGAGATTGCAAAGTCTCCGTGCCAGAACCAGCAGGCTCAAAGAAAGTTTCTTCCACCGGGCGGTCAGGAACTCAACTCCCTCCCTGCTCTGCCCGCACTCCCCACCCTCTGCGCGACCCCTGCCTCCTGTCACAGACTATGACCCTCCCCTCATTATCTGACCATTTCATCTATGCTGCGTGTCATATGTAAACATATTTGACAATAAAGATGACCTTGACCTTGATCTCTTGTGCTATACCGACGTGCCACGACACAGTGGTTGGGAGTTACTGCGTAAGAATCTAAATTTTTGAAGGTCAGTAGCCTACTGCTATATATGTCTGATGGCTTTATTGTGTTTTCATTCCTTATTTATAGCACTTGTTGTTTCCATGCACTATACTTGCACTACTTGCACTATAGCATGCCGGCTGCCACATAGTCAGCAGATTGCGAAGAAGCCATCTTGCGTGCCTTGTGTGTGTGTGTTTACAGTATGATGTATGATGTTTATAGCCTATGCTTATAGCCGCTGCTGGGGTAAAAAAATCCCTTCCCAAAATTTGAGCTCATACACTCCTTGCCCCTCTGCGTCATGTCTATTTCGAGCTCTCTTGTGGTTGGTCTCATATTATCACCATCTTGCTCCAAAGCTCAAATACAGGGACATCCAACGCAAGTGGTCAGAAGACACTACTTGGAGGACAAACGCTGATGGAATCATGTGGTTTTTGAGCCACGGTTTCTGGTAGAAAAGTCGAGTCCTCCGTACAATGGCTTCACCTGATTGCTCAACTCCATCTCCCTGCAGCTCAGATGACAAGACGCTTGATTGTACGCCGGCCCCGGACTCTTCTCGGTACACATCACACAGGACAAAGCAAGGTGGGATCGACAGCTTGTGCTACGGGCTCAGTGTGGCTTGGCACCATCTGAGGCCGTTCATCCCATTCTTCCTCATTTGCTTCCTGGTGGTGGCCCTCATGTACCTCATGCAGGCCATCGTCTACGGGGGTCCGTTGATACTCCGAATCAACCGGACACTTTTTCGCCAAAATAGAACGTTTCCCCTGGCGGCATCTCCTCGCAGTGGACTGGCATGGATGGGTAGATTGTGACTTGGATATCAACAGGGTCTCACCAGAGAATACGACACCATTTTGTTATGTATACTATTCACTTGTGTTTTTCCTGTCATTGTTATTAGACCGAGGAATTCAAAGTTATGATTTACTTTGCAATTGCTGGACTGGTTGTCAGAGTGTTAAGCCTTTAGCAACCAGTGCAAAAGAGTTACATTTGATATCTCCTTTGGCCTTTTTCAACCAAAAAAAACTATGTGTTTTTACCTGTATTAAATGGTTGTGATGTCAGTTGATGTTAAAAGAATGAAGAAGAAATTTTACATTTTCAAAATGTATTTCAATAGTTTGGGGACATAAAATAACATCAATTTTTTTCATAGCTGATTGTTTTTTTCAGTGCTTTTGGCAGAAAAATGTGTAGGGTGCAACACCATATCTTTATTGGAGTTCGACAATAATGGGTTGTCCATGTTCAATTGTTCATTTGACAACATGGTCAATCAAACGGTCACCCTGGGATCTGGTCCTTGAAACTGATACCTGTGTTTGCTTTCTGAATGTGCGTTATCGAATGGTTGAGCTGGTTGTTAAAAGGTTAAGAGAAAGAATCTTTATGTTTATTAGATTATGATACACACCCCGGTTAACAATCACACTCCTTTTTCATCACCTTTGTGAACATTCCATTAGGGCTGGGTATCGATTCAGATTTTAAAAATCAATTTGATTACTGGTAGATTCACGAGGGCCCAGTTTGATTGGATTTACGATTTAGTTCAGGATTTTTTTGTGCTGTACCATTCATTATTTTCAATATCCATACAATTGCTTTCTCCAATGAATATAAAATTTACAGAAGAGGATTAGGGCCAATGAAGAAAGAAAAAATAAGGTTGGCAAGATTCTGACTTTATTCTCAGAATTCTGACTTTAAAGTCAGAATTCTGACTTTAATCTCAGAATTCTGACTTTAAAGTCAGAATTCTGACTTTAATCTCAGAATTCTGACTTTAAAGTGAGAATTCTGACTTTAATCTCAGAATTCTGACTTTAATCTCAGAATTCTGACTTTAAAGTGAGAATTCTGACTTTAATCTCAGAATTCTGACTTTAATCTCAGAATTCTGACTTTGTGACGTTCGTGGAGCTATGAATTGTGGGGGGACCGTCAGCGTGTCGCGTGACTTGAAAGAACGGACATCATGTCGTCACCCAGCGACTTTTTGCGTGGCCGAGGAGTGTCGGAGGACCTCCTTTCACTTTTGGAGGAGCAGAGGGTGAGTAAACAGTGCGTCGTGTTTGTTTCATTTGGAGTTGACGTGCTCCATGAAGCTTGTAGCTCCGTTGCTAATCCGAATGTCATGAATGGATGCACCCAGTTTACATTCGCGAATAAGTAGAACGTAACCAATTTAAATGGGTACGTTCCTGTGACGCCACACAACGTTGTTAAAAACAACACCACTCTCGACATCGAACTCCTTTGTGTGGATGACAGTGGCCGTCTGGAGCATCGTTGCAGCCTAATTGCCGTGAACTGAACACACCTGTGGTCGTGTCGGAGCAAGTACTGTAGTGACGTGCCGCAATTCAAGGCTACATCATTTGAAGTATGTGCACATGCACGCATAAATGAAGTCAACAGTTGATGAATTGCTGTCTGAATAGGGACTTTATTATCATAGTTGCATATTCTAATACAAATAGGTTATAGAGTAATTTTCAAGCATAAATGTATCTTTGTACATTCTTAACGGTTTTCAACATTGAAGAGTTGCAACATGTTTGCCTGTGTATTTGGTTTACAATTGTAGAGATTAGTATTACATTTGTGCTTCATACTTTAAAATTAAGCGATTATGTGTTACGGTGATTGAGTGTATATTTTTTCTATTTGTCTTGTTGTGCAGATTGACAGTGATGTCATAGCACTGATGGACGATGCCACCCTTGCCAATTATGTCCCGTGCTATGGAGACCGTATAGCACTCTTCAATTTTTGCAAGACTCAACAGCTCCCATCCAAAAGAAAAAATGGACTTTTGGAAAAATTACGTGAAAAAATGAAAATCAGGAAAGAAGACGGGAAAGAAGACACGTCCTCAAAGACACAACAAGCAAGACAGACGAAGAGGCAGAAAACAACGAGAAATGTTGCAATTGGATGGATACACAATGATGGAAAAATAACCAAACAGGTGAGGGAGAAGCAGGGAGGGGGTACCAGAAAATTTCAAATGTCCACAGAAGCTGGGTTGAAAGAAATTCTCAAGGAAGGAAAGAAACTATTTTTCCCCGATGGAATTTCTCCTAAAGGATCTGAATTGGACTTTCAGTTTGAGGTGTGGGATTTCAAACAAAACCTCCTAACTGATGAAACCTGCCAATCCATCGGCAATATGTATGAGGCTGCAAAGCTCACGTTGTTGCGCTTTTACATTGCAACAAGGCCAAAGGACGACCACCATGATGGCAGCACAGCGTCCAAAGAAGTATTGGTTGTGGCTGCCAGTGACTACAACTCTGAAATTGAAGAGGTCTCTGTCGATTCAAATGAAATCTACACGGCATTCGACGTTTCTGTTGATTCAGAAATTACTTTTGGCCCCACATACAACACGGAGGGAGATGCAGACATCACACTTATCTATGATGGTCCACCAGATCCACAAGATGTGATGACAATAACTGTCCACTACACTGACACATTGAATGATATGATCATAGCATTCTCTGAAAATGCAATCTTAAACAAATCACTCAATGTGAAACGCATACTCCCAGATAATACAGAAGAAGCAGGTGTTGGATCTGGAGTACTGAGGGATGTTCTCAGCTGCTTCTGGCAGGAATTCTATGACCGATGCACCCTTGGTACATCAATTAAAGTACCATTCATTCGCCATGATTTTCCTGCAGAAAAGTGGAAAGCAGTTGGGAGAATTCTTTTAAAGGGATACCAAGATTGTTGCTACTTCCCAAACAAACTTGCATTTCCTTTCCTCGAGCAGGTGCTTTTCAACTGTGTCTATAGTGATCTAAAAACCCATTTTCTGCAGTTTGTGAGCAGCCAAGAACGTGAAGTTTTGATGGAAGCAATGAAGGACTTTTCAGAAGTGGACCTAGATGATCTTGTGGAAGTTCTTGACAGCTACGGGTGTAGAAAAAGAATCTCTGCTGAAACCTTTCCCACAATACTGCAGGAAATAGCACACAAAGAGCTTATCCAAAAGCCCTTGTTTGTGATTGACTGCTGGAGGGAGGTTACTCTTCACCGTGTTTCCATCAGTCTTGAAGCACTGAACAAGTTGTGCTCGGACTTGCAACCTACCTCAAAAAAAGTCTGCCAACTGCTGAAATTTGCAACTGATTTAACCCCAAAGCAGAAGGAAGTGATAAACCATCTGAAAAGGTTCATCAGAGAGTTGGATGAATTCAAGCTTCAGAAGTTTCTCCGGTTTTGCACTGGATCTGATCTTGTTGTAACCAACGCCATTCTTGTGGAGTTCCAGGAAATGACTGAGTTTAGTAGAAGGCCGGTGGGTCACACATGTGGAAAGGTTCTGCATATTGCTGACAGCTATGAAAATTTTCCAGATTTCCGATCGGAATTCAATGCTGTTCTTGAAAGTAATGTCTGGGCGATGGACATTGTTTAGCTTTTTCTTACCCGTAACTGTGTTAATAAGCCATCGTAGGTAGGTTGCATCAGCACTACATGGCTTGGGTACATTATTGTGTTCACTGTTTACACTAAGTTTTGTAGAAACAAACGTTGCATTGTTTGCCGTTTTTATAGTTACTGCATATAGAAATAACTTGCATTTGGTGTTATATTACAGTAATATACAGTTCTGGGGTTTTATATACAAAAAGGCAAAGAAGTTATAGATAACCATTGGATGGTTGTTTCAACAGCTATACTGTATTATTTAGGTCCATGCTTCTATCATTAAAAGTAAGAATTTATTGTGTTCAATAAACTTACTCTTCATTCACTGTTTTTCTGTCTACACATGAATATTGACGGTTAATATACTTGTGTGCAACGGTGAATGGTTTAATAACATTTTACATATATTTCCTAATGGCTGTGAGGCACGTCGGCCTCACAGTGCAGAGGTGCAGGATTCGAATCCGGTTCCGGCCTTCCAGTGTGGAGTCTCCGGCTTCTCCGCATCCTCCCACATTCCAAAAACATGCGGGGCAGGTTAATGGAACACTCCAAATAATTGTCCGTGATTGTGAGGGGAGATGGTTGTTCGTCTGTGTGCACTGCGATTTACTGGCAACCGGTTCAGGGTTCCCCCCCCCCCCCCCCCCCCCACTGCCCAACAACTGCTGGGACAGGCTGCACAGCATATCTCGTGACCCTTGTGAGGATAAAGCGGATCAGAAAAAGTGTGGAGATGTTTTCTATCAATATTAACAATAAGACATCCATCCACTTTTGACCCACATATCCTCCAGGGTCACGGGACATGCTGGAGCCATGGCAATGTTGTTTAAAATAAAGGTTTCAGAAAGGGCAAGTCCGTGTACCTCCAGCCCACTGCTGAAAAGAGTGCAATTTAGAGAAGTCAAAAAACAACTGGTTTATGGAGCAAATTTGAAGCTTCATTTTCCCAAAATTGCATCAGTACATACTGTATGTCAAATAGACTTCAGTAATTCCTCTCTCAACTTAACATACAAGTCACTTGCATCCAATGGATCTGATGGCGCGTGCCATTCATTTTCCTCCATAAGCAAACAACACAGTTCAAATACAGTTTCATCACAAGGAAAATTGCCTTTTGTAGTGCACTCTTCCATACATGCAGTGACCTCTTCCGTTCCAACAGGTTTTAATTGATCCTCGGCACTGTGCATCGCAGGGAATGAATACACGACGACTGGTCGACCTGAAGCTGTATCATGGTGCAAGCTTGGTCTTATTTTGTGTGTGTTCCACGTGTTGACAACTTCATCCAGCTCATCCTGAACACAAAGCAGAATAGTTAAGTCTTATATTTTCATTTGTCCAAAAACAATTTGTCCAGAAAAATTATTCTACCTGCACAAGGTTGAGAAAGCAGAACCGGATAAGACTTTTATCCAGAAAATCTCCTGAAAAGTGGCCATCATCTTGAAGTGTTTGAAATAAATTAATCCAAAACTGTGCACTCTGTTTGCGAAGGGTGGACCACCACCCTTCAATACGCTGATTGGCTGTACTTCTTCCGTAAAGGAAACTTTTCTCCGCAGCAAAATTGTCTGAGTGGTTTCTACGCAAAAACATCTGCATCTGTTCGACACAAACATTTTCTGTGCCCCTGTCTGCACGGATCCTCTCTGGACACCCACCAATGCGTGAAACAGTTTTTATAAAATGACTTGCAACCACCTTAGGGTCACTGTTTGTGGTATAGGCTTCCGCCCATAACACATACCGGCTAAAGCCATCAATACAGCCATTGATGCCAATCCCGTAGGGCTTTAATTTGTCATAGCCATCCAGGTGCCAAAGAGCATTTGGCCCCCGACAGTTGTATTGGCGCCTTCTTAGGCGACGTGCTCTTCTTATTCCCACACCTACAGGGTCAACAAATTGTATAATTTGTCTTATTGTATCTTGTGACACAACAAATCCTTTTTGAATGGCACGCAGATGAAGCCACCGATAACCTTGCATCTGTCCACTAGTCATGATCTCGTGCTGGACAAAAGCCAACACGTCTCCCAGGTCTGACTGGTTCTTTCTTCGAAAAAGACCAAGTCTTTTGCATATCCTTTTCAGAGTCCGAATACTTAAAATAGTTTCAGCATTATGTGCTAAAATCGCAAGTATTTCCTTATTACTGAATCAAAGTCTAAAACATAGCTTGATCAAGTCATCCAAATCTGGATTTCCAGCCACTGTTTGAGTTGCACCCTCCATCAGTCACTTTATCTGCACAAGAAAAGAGACAACAATTACAATCTGACAAAAAACAATGGTGGACATTTTGAAAACATGACTGCATGACCTTATGCTTGTTAAAGTTTTTAATAATGTTCTCGCTCATGGTACTGTGTTAGTTCAAACTCAAGTATACTCATATTCAGTAAATAGTCTAAAAGTAAATAGAGGTGGGTGTGCACATACTTCCTACGACACGACCGCGTGATCAGTGTGTTCAGTTCACGGCAATGAGGCTGCAACGATGCTCCAGACGGCCACTGTCATCCACACAAAGGGGTTCGATGTCGAGAGTGGTGTTGTTTTTAACAACGTTGTGTGGCGTCACAGGAACGTACCCATTTAAATTGGTTACGTTCTACTTATTCGCGAATGTAAACTGAGTGCATCCATTCATGACATTCGGACTAGCAACGGAGATACAAGCTTCATGGAGCACGTTAACTCCAAATGAAACAAACACGACGCACTGTTTACTCACCCTCTGCTCCTCCAAAAGTGAAAGGAGGTCCTCCGACACTCCTCGGCCACGCAAAAAGTCGCTGGGTGACGACATGATGTCCGTTCTTTCAAGTCACGCTACACGCAGACGGTCCCCCCACAATTCATAGCTCCACGAACGTCACAAAGTCAGAATTCTCACTTTAAAGTCAGAATTCTGACTTTAAAGTCAGAATTCTGAGATTAAAGTCAGAATTCTCACTTTAAAGTCAGAATTCTGAGAATAAAGTCAGAATTCTGACTTTAAAGTCAGAATTCTGAGAATAAAGTCAGAATTCTGAGAATAAAGTCAGAATCTTGCCAACCTTATTTTTTCTTTCTTCATTGGCCCTAATCCTCTTCCGTATTGAAAATGGAGAAACGCAGCAACAATCTGGAGAAAAGTGGGTCGAAGATCGGCCAGGTTAACCAGCAGATGAGGAGAAGTTATGATGTAATTTACATTTCAAAAACCAGAAGCCATTCATTTACGAATGTGATTGCACTTTAGTTTTCGGATTTAAATGTTCAGATATTAAGATTTGAATGAGGCAAAATAACTCTCAAATATATTGTATAATCATTTGCTTCAGATGTACTGTAATTATTTTTTGTATAAAAAATAATTTGGTGTTCAAAAAGTCTTTTTTCAAACTTGAGTCTTGAAAAAGAGGGGGTCGTCTTATATTTGGGCCAATACGCTATTTTAAGCAGTCAAGTTTTTTTTTGTACGTTAGAAAGTTTGTGTATAACGAGGCTGCAGTTCGTCTCTTCAAATAGATTTTGCATTTTACAATTTGTGATTCATCAAGGAAAATGTGCTTATGTCCATTTTGAACGATGAAACACGGGTGTTCTGTCAATGTGTGGATTGTTTTCTGTGAGACAGTAATACAAGTTTTCAAGGAAGGACTGGAAACAATGCCGAGAACTGTCTATTTTCCGACCACATTTGCAAATCGCCCTCCTGCACAATCTTGCAGAAGGGTGTCCAGGGGGAATTTTGAAAATGTGAAAGAGCACAAAAGCAAAAGAATGATCAGATCGACCAAACATAATGAAGAGAATTCATACAGTGGTCAGAAGAGATGCCTTTCCCCCCGAAACACGGATTCAGGCTTAATCGTCCATTTTTTAACATCAGACAGACCAAGTCGAAATGCATAATTTGCTATTGACAAACATTGTGAATATACTTTTGGCCCTGATCAAAATTGACCCAAAAAAATATACAATGCCTGCAAAGAATAATGAACAGGGTTAGGTTGCCACACCAACTATAAAACAAAGTTAGACCAACCTTGCAATTCCTCAGCGGAGCTCCCCAGCTGGTCTTCCAAATCTTATCATGTGTCATTGTCTCACACACTCTTCCTTATAAAGGGCAACACCCCATTGCTCATCACCATGGCTGTGGAACATCATGTGCTGTTGTTTATTTATTTTGTTTTTTTGGTCAAATGGCATTTTCGAGATCTAAAACAGTTCAAGATATTATCAGATGCACCGACATGCATTGTCGTGAAAAAGTAATTGCCCTCATTTCCCAATTTTTTTTTTCATTTTCCATTTTTATGTTTCAGAACATCAAACAAATGTCAACATCAGACAAGGATCAAACCAAGTGAACATAAAATTCAGCTTTAAATGGTGAAGGGGAAAGAAATATTCAAAGCTGAGATGTCTCAAAATGTGATGTCCAATTGCTTTTTGTCAACAGGCATTCTCAAGACCCAAACAAGTTCACGCTGATATCAGATGTCTTAATCGAACTGAAAATAAGGATCCCTATGGTTTGGGATATTTTTCTTTTATTATCTATTATGTAGCTGCCAGCATGGTTTTGCATCTACAACTGTTCCAAGACATTTTCATAAGGTCATTCATCGATTTGATGATGAAGTGTATACAATATCATTCACATCCATGCATTCATTTTGCAACATTCAATGTGTTCAAATAATGTGAAGATCATTTGAATGAGGATGCTTGTGGGCTTTGACTTCACAATTTTTTATTGAGAAAAATAAGATGCTCCAATGTTTTAAACTTCAGCCTGTTGCGTCTTTTACAAGCAATTTCTCCTGCTGTGGGACGGATGAGGCTGGCGTACAAAGGAACTCCTTTGCGAGGTGGGAGAGGTTTGGGAAAGAAGTGTGTTGGTCCTTCCAGTACAGCTGCTTCCTGGAACCTTGATTGTCAAACATGGAGTGGAGAGTCAACCAATAATAATTACTGATTGTCAATTAATCATCAACATAGCAACCGTGAAAAGATGAGTGAACGTTTGTATACCTGGCGTAATACTGGGTGTATCGCGAACTTCATTCTCATGCTTGGCCCGATAATGCCTCAGCATGGTGGAGGTGCTTCTGTTGGTGTATGACAATTCGACTTGGCAAATTCGACATTTCACCTGTAATGAAATGTGAATAAGAATTAACTAAGAGTTACCTTGAAATGTATTCGGATTAGAATGGTACAACACATGTCAATAATCTGAGAGGCACTCGGCGAGAGGCTCGCCGAGAGGCTCTCGGCGACAGAAGGCGATTTGAATAAATAAATAAATACCTTATTCTCCAGGACATCAAAATGGTCCCACACGGCGGATGATTTGCGTCTCTGCTCCATAATCGGCAAGGAAGGCAAGGCACGAACACGAAGTCTGCACTGACACGAACTTCGACAAGCGAGTGTGAGTGAGGTCTGGCTTGTTTCGGCAGATGGCATTGTGTTGCCAGACGCACTTCCTTATAAACACTGTGCGGCGGGCTTTTGCTGCGTCAACGCCCTCTGCACTGAGTCGACGCCCCCTGGACTAAGTGGCGCAGCCTAGACTGTGCCAAGCAGCCGATGCAGTCTAAACTGCACCGGTGCAGTTCACGTGTCAATTAGCAGCCTGGACTGTGTCAACGCAGCCGATGTGTCAATTAGCAGCCTGGACTGTGTCAACGCAGCCGATGTGTCAATTAGAAGCCTGGACTGTGTCAACGCAGCCGATGCAGTTCACGTGTCAATCACGTGACGTAATGAAGCAGCACATGCATCGACATGGTTTGCTCTGTGAGCCCGGCGCATGTGTCAATGCATCGGTGTCGCTGGACCCATCACTATGTTAAAGGACGAACTGGCAACCCGCGATGATAGCACCAACTTGGAGGAGCTCATCGAGCTGGCCCTCGTTGTGGACAACCGCATGCGGGAGCGTGAGAGGGAACGTATGGAAGAGCGAGGAACTACCCATTTTCCACCCCGACGTACGGGTCGTCGGCCGGCTGAGCACGAGTCCTGGCGACCACCCGGACCCGAGCGTCATTCGTGTTCCGATCCAGCCGACGCTGAGGAGGAGCCCATGCAGTTGGGAGGCGGACGCCTGGGACCAGCGGAGAGAGAGCGTCGGATTCGGGATCGGGCCTGCTTCTACTGTGGCCAACCTGGACACCGGGTTTCCAACTGTTCCTTGACACCGGCCCGCCCGTCCGTGCGCCCCGAAAACTGTGAGTTTGTGCCCGATACTGCGTCACGGGAGTCGAGACGGGAGGAGGTCCATCCGGGACATCCACCAAGACTCGAGTTGGACGGAACTCTTTATGGTCCGGTACGGGTCATTTCTGTTCGGGCCTTGGTGGACTCTGGAGCGGACAATTGTTTTTTAGACCCCAACTTAGCTAAGGAACTGGGGTGCCATGTTGAGGTCCTAAGAGAGACAAAGCGGGTTCATGATCTTGACGGGCGACTCCTGGCGGAAGTGAAAGAAATCACCGCGCCGGTAAAACTAAAATTATTGGGCAATCACGTTGAATACCGAAGATTCTATCTTATGCGGTCTCGATCCGTACCCTTAGTGTTGGGGTTGCCATGGCTGCGCGAACATAGCCCTGTCATTTCCTGGGAACGGCCGGCAATCGAGAGTTGGAGCGCTTTTTGCTATACTCACTGTTTGCGCTCGGCGGCAGAAAAGAGAGGGCCGACCCGTAACGAGTCACCCGAAGTTATTTGTTTGGATAAGGTTCCGCGTATTTACCATGACATGCGCCAAGTGTTTAGTAAAGACCGTGCCCAGTCCTTGCCGCCTCACCGGCCTTACGACTGCGCCATCGACCTGGTAGAGAACGCCCCACTCCCGAATTTCCGTTTATATCAGGTCTCTCAGCCGGAACAAGAGGCGCTGAGAGAATACATCGATAGCTCACTCTCGGCTGGCCTCATTCGGCCGTCTAAATCCCCATTGGGGGCCGGATTCTTCTTTATCGAAAAGAAAGACAAGACGTTACGCCCGTGTGTCGATTATCGGGGCCTGAACGAAATCACTATCAAGAACAAATACCCACTTCCGTTGTTAGACTCGGCGTTCGCCCCCCTCCAATCCGCCACTATATTCTACAAACTCGATTTATGAAGCACTTTCCATCTGGTCCGTATTCGTGAGGGGGACGAATGGAAGACAGCATTTAAGACCCCATTAGGGCACTTCGAATACCTGGTCATGCCATTTGGGCTAACCAACGCGCGCGTGGTCTTTCTGTGTCTCATTAACGACATATTAAGAGATTTTCTGAACCTGTTTTGTTTTGTTTATTTGGATGACATCTTAATTTTTTCCCGGACTCTTGCGGAACATCAACACCATGTCAGGCTGGTTTTGCAGCGTCTACTAGAAAACCGGTTATTCGTAAAAGCAGAAAAGTGCGAGTTTCACGTCGAGTCCATCTCATTTCTGGGTTTTATTATCGAGAAGGGTCAGCTGAGAGCTGACGAAGCCAAAGTTAAGGCCGTAGTAGACTGGCCCACGGCCACCAATAGAAAGCACTTGCAACGTTTCCTGGGTTTCGCTAATTTTTACCGCCGGTTCATTCGCAACTACAGCCAGAGAGCCCTGCCTTTGACCCGGTTAACCTCTGTCAAGATCCCCTTTAGGTGGGACACTGATGCTGACCACGCGTTCGCTGAATTAAAGAAAGCCTTCACGAACCCTCCTGTATTGCAGCATCATAACCCCTCCTATCCGTTTGTCGTAGAGGTGGACACGTCGGAGTTCGGCGTGGGGGCCGTCTTATCGCAGCGATCCCCAGTCAACCAAAGACTTCACCCCTGCGCCTTTTTCTCTCGTCGCCTCAGCCCAGCAGAAGCACACTACGACGTGGGGAACCGTGAACTGACGGCTAGCAGTTCACGGTTCCCCACGGTTTTGGCATTGCAAGAATGGCGACATTGGCTCGAAGGCACTGAAGAGCCATTCACGGTGTACACTGATCACAAGAACCTTGCCTACATCCGGTCAGCCAAGAGACTAAACTCCCGCCAAGCACGGTGGGCGCTTCTCCTCACTCGCTTCAACTTCACGCTCACCTACTGCCCGGGCTCAAAGAACATTAGACCGGATGCACTCTCCCGCATCCATGACCCTGCGGAGAGGAACAATGAACCCCAAAACATTGTTCCGGACCATTGTATTGTGGGGGCACTGAGGTGGGCCGTCGAACGTAGGGTCAAGGAGGCCCAGAACGGAGTTCAGGTCCCGGCTGGTTGTCCGGCCGGGAGACTGTTTGTACCCCCACCTCTGCGCGCGGAGGTGTTACAGTGGGGGCACACTTCTAAGGTGGCATGCCATCCAGGGGTGAACCGGACCTTGGACCTCGTGTCGCAGCGGTTTTGGTGGCCGGAGCTACGCAAGGATACCCAGGACTATATCAAGGCCTGTTCCACCTGCGCATGCAGTAAGGCGTCCCACCAACTGCCGGCTGGTTTGCTGCAACCGCTGCCTGCTCCTTCTCGACCATGGTCCCACATTTCCCTGGATTTTGTTACCGGCCTGCCTCCTTCCCGGGGAAAATCAGTCATACTCACCATAGTTGACCGCTTCTCTAAATCTGCCCATTTTGTTGCGTTGTCCAAACTGCCCTCTGCCCAGGAAACCGCCGACCTTCTAGTGAGACACGTCTTCCGTCTTCATGGAATTCCGGTGGACATTGTGTCGGACCGGGGCCCTCAATTCGTCTCCAGGGTATGGAAACGTTTCTGTCAGGCCATGGGGGCCACGGCGAGTCTGTCTTCCGGATACCACCCACAGTCCAATGGCCAAACGGAGCGCATGAACCAGGATTTGGAGGCAGCTCTGCGCTGCGTTTGCCTCCATCGCCCCTCCTCGTTGTCGGCCCACCTGCCTTGGGTGGAATACGCCCACAACACCCTCGTCTCATCAGCTACCGGTCGGTCTCCTTTCATGGCGGCGTATGGTTACCAACCTCCTCTGTTTCCTTCCCAGGAGGGTCAGGTGGAACTCCCTTCCATACAGCTGCATCTACGACGGGCCCATCGCATATGGAAGGAGACCAGAGCAGCACTGTCACGCACGGCTCAGCGGAACCGGCAGATCGCTGACCGTCGCCGACGCCCAGCACCCAGCTATCAGGTGGGACAGAAGGTGTGGCTGGCAACTAAGGATCTGCGACTCGCCGGTACATCTCGCAAGGTGGGGCCTCGATTCACTGGACCGTTCGAGGTGGAATCGGTCCTCAGCCCCGTCTCCGTCAAGCTCCGACTACCGCCCACCATTAAGGTCCACCCCGTCTTCCATGTTTCCCCGTTGAAGCCGGTGGTCACCAGTCCCCTGGCTGCTCCGCCCACGTCGCCGCCTCCTCCACAAATCGTCGACGGCGAACCAGTGTACAGCGTGCGTGAAATCTTGGACTCTCGGCGCAGGGGTAGGGGTTTTCAGTATTTGGTTGACTGGGAAGGCTACGGCCCGGAGGATCGGCAGTGGATCCCCGGCTCCTGGATCTTAGACCCGTCCCTGCTCCGGGCTTTCCACGCAGCGCACCCGTCAAAGCCGGGTGGTCCGCCAGGAGGCGTCCGTAAGAGGGGGGTACTGTCACGTTTCGGTTTTGCGGTCAGGCCAGCAGGTGGCATGAGTGGTCTTCCTAGCGCACCTGCTGGCAATCGGTAATCTATAGACGCACTATTTAAGGACTCCACCGTCCTACACCTGTTGTTGGGAGTATTGTTTAGGGCATTGCTATCCTCACTGTTCATTGACTTAGTGCCTTTTGACCTCGTCGTGATTTCGCGTATAGTTCTCGGTACCAAGTTTTTGTGTAAGTACTATTTTATTTTGATGATCTGGCTTTTTGTGCGTGTACAAAGTGTTACATTGTTTTTCGTTCGTAGTTTGCGGGCTTTACTTTCCTTTCTTGCTCTTTTGTGCAAGCACCTTTTGTTAGTCGTTTTTGATTTACCTCCTGGTCCTCATTGTGGACCAGTGCTTTATGTTCTCGCTTTATTTTCGGTTCGATTAAGACATTAAATTGTCTTTACTTCAGAGACCTTGTTTCTGTCTACGTTTTTTGGATCCCCCTCCTAAACTCGGTTTATCCGAGTCCCTAACAATCTGGAAGTGGGTGAATGTACAGACGTAAAGTGGAACTTCCAACTTGTGACAACATTCATACAGGGCTATTTTGAGATTATTACACGGACAAGAATTGAGCATTGTCTTTAAATAAAGAGATGCTACAATTCAATAATAAAGAGATGCTACAATTCAATAAAAAAACACACACAGGAAAGATATAAATATGTGTATTTTGGGGGGAGTAAAATAAAATGGGGCGGCCCGGTATTCCAGTGGTTAGCACATCGGCTTCACAGTGCAGAGGTACCGGGTCCGATTCCAGCTCCGGCCTCCCTGTGTGGAGTTTGCATGTTCTCCCCCGGGCCTGCGTGGGTTTTCTCCGGGTCCCCCGGTTTCCTCCCACATTCCAAAAACATGCGTGGCAGGCTGATTAAATTGTGTAAGTGTGAGTGCGAATGGTTGTTCGTTTCTGTGTGCCCTGCGATTGGCTGGCAACCGATTCAGGGTGTCCCCCGTCTACTGCCCGAAGACAGCTGGGATAGGCTCCAGCACCCCCCGCGACCCTAGTGAGGATCAAGCGGCTCGGAAGATGAATGAATGAATGAATAAAATAAAATGACTTTTTGGCATCTTTCACAACGTCAATGAGAAATGAACACTTTTGGATTTTGCATCAAGGATGCGGAGGTGTAATTTCCAGAACGATGCCATGCATGGTTGTTTTGACGTGATTAAGATGACATTCAGTGTTCTTTGCGTGATTTAAAAAAAAAGACACTACAATTAAATGAGTAACACAGACTTTAAATTCGTCAACTGGTGGCCTGGGAGCTGCATGTGGCTGCTTGCACTGTAAATCAGTTTTGTGACATCCTTGAACGGTCATTTTTCTGCACGATAGCCCCTCCCACATACATACAACCTGTAGTGGTATGGAAGAGTACAGAATTGGGTTACTTACTGTAGCACAGTGCAACAGAGTCGTGCTGGAGGAAGAATTTACTCAGTTACCGTTTGCGTAAAATCTGCTTAGTTGAACACAAAACGGTTGTTTTGTTGTATAAATGGCTTAGTTTCACTTTCTGCTATCTGATGGAAGAGCATTTACCGGTAAATGTTCTGTCTGTCGCCATATGTCACTGGCATAGATATTATTGACTGTAAAATATATTTTACTTTTAGACCTATTAAGTGAAACTAGATAATGTAATGATTGGTGTCATTGGTGTCTCTCTCCCCCCACTCGTGGACATCTACTAGTCCCGTCTGATCCACCAAGCCACCCGGATTGCAGGTGACCCCACCCACCCATCCCACAGCCTCTTCAGCCTGCTGCCGTCGGGAAGGAGATTGCAAAGTCTCCGTGCCAGAACCAGCAGGCTCAAAGAAAGTTTCTTCCACCGGGCGGTCAGGAACTCAACTCCCTCCCTGCTCTGCCCGCACTCCCCACCCTCTGCGCGACCCCTGCCTCCTGTCACAGACTATGACCCTCCCCTCATTATCTGACCATTTCATCTATGCTGCGTGTCATATGTAAACATATTTGACAATAAGTTATTTTACTTTATGTTAACTGTTTTGTAAAGCGCTTTGTTACAGCTGCCGCTGTTGTGAAAGCGCTATATAAATCAGCATGTATTGTATTGTATTGTAATAAAGATGACCTTGACCTTGATCTCTTGTGCTATACCGACGTGCCACGACACAGTGGTTGGGAGTTACTGCGTAAGAATCTAAATTTTTGAAGGTCAGTAGCCTACTGCTACAGTATATATGTCTGATGGCTTTATTGTGTTTTCATTCCTTATTTATAGCACTTGTTGTTTCCATGCACTATACTTGCACTACTTGCACTATAGCATGCCGGCTGCCACATAGTCAGCAGATTGCAAAGAAGCCATCTTGCGTGCCTTGTGTGTGTGTGTTTACAGTATGATGTATGATGTTTATAGCCTATGCTTATAGCCTATGCTGGGGTAAAAAAATCCCTTCCCAAAATTTGAGCTCATACACTCCTTGCCCCTCTGCGTCATGTCTATTTCGAGCTCTCTTGTGGTTGGTCTCATATTATCACCATCTTGCTCCAAAGCTCAAATACAGGGACATCCAACGCAAGTGGTCAGAAGACACTACTTGGAGGACAAACGCTGATGGAATCATGTGGTTTTTGAGCCACGGTTTCTGGTAGAAAAGTCGAGTCCTCCGTACAATGGCTTCACCTGATTGCTCAACTCCATCTCCCTGCAGCTCAGATGACAAGACGCTTGATTGTACGCCGGCCCCGGACTCTTCTCGGTACACATCCCACAGGACAAAGCAAGGTGGGATCGACAGCTTGTGCTACGGGCTCAGTGTGGCTTGGCACCATCTGAGGCCGTTCATCCCATTCTTCCTCATTTGCTTCCTGGTGGTGGCCCTCATGTACCTCATGCAGGCCATCGTCTACGGGGGTCCATTCAAAGACCCACACTTCTTTGTCAAATTCAACCAGCGCTGGCCCAGGCCTACTCCGAATCAACCGGACACTTTTTCGCCAAAATAGAACGTTTCCCCTGGCGGCATCTCCTCGCAGTGGACTGGCATGGATGGGTAGATTGTGACTTGGATATCAACAGGGTCTCACCAGAGAATACGACACCATTTTGTTATGTATACTATTCACTTGTGTTTTTCCTGTCATTGTTATTAGACCGAGGAATTCAAAGTTATGATTTACTTTGCAATTGCTGGACTGGTTGTCAGAGTGTTAAGCCTTTAGCAACCAGTGCAAAAGAGTTACATTTGATATCTCCTTTGGCCTTTTTCAACCAAAAAAAACTATGTGTTTTTACCTGTATTAAATGGTTGTGATGTCAGTTGATGTTAAAAGAATGAAGAAGAAATTTTACATTTTCAAAATGTATTTCAATAGTTTGGGGACATAAAATAACATCAATTTTTTTCATAGCTGATTGTTTTTTTCAGTGCTTTTGGCAGAAAAATGTGTAGGGTGCAACACCATATCTTTATTGGAGTTCGACAATAATGGGTTGTCCATGTTCAATTGTTCATTTGACAACATGGTCAATCAAACGGTCACCCTGGGATCTGGTCCTTGAAACTGATACCTGTGTTTGCTTTCTGAATGTGCGTTATCGAATGGTTGAGCTGGTTGTTAAAAGGTTAAGAGAAAGAATCTTTATGTTTATTAGATTATGATACACACCCCGGTTAACAATCACACTCCTTTTTCATCACCTTTGTGAACATTCCATTAGGGCTGGGTATCGATTCAGATTTTAAAAATCAATTTGATTACTGGTAGATTCACGAGGGCCCAGTTTGATTGGATTTACGATTTAGTTCAGGATTTTTTTGTGCTGTACCATTCATTATTTTCAATATCCATACAATTGCTTTCTCCAATGAATATAAGATTCAATATGAAAAAAAAAAATTATAAAATTGTGAGTGCATGCTTTTCAGTTTATCGTGACAAAATATTGTCCTGAGACTAAATTCTCCTGAATATTCGTACTTATCTTTCCAAATGAGTGGCGTTTTTCTTTATTTTGTGAAGTTTGTATTGGAGACCTCGGTTTCACACAGAAAAAGAAATAGTCTACCGGTAATTTAGATTTTGTCTATATAATTTTTTTAAATTATTTTCATTTTTGGAGCATTTATAGAGATGAATTGAAATTTATTATTAAATAGTGAACACCTGCTCTTGCACGTTCTAGCACATAAGACGAAAGGTGTTTAACCCTCATGATACATTGAAGGAACCGACTTGTTTTCGATTTTTACTGGTCCTTGGCTTTGCCTCTCGTCTCTTGCATGGTCACAGTGTCGACGCTACTACCATCCAGTGGTCAAGATGTGAAAGCTCATTGGAACACAAACTGCCGTTTGGAGAAACTGTCCTTTAAAAAAAAGTTTTGTTTGATTAATTTTGAATAATATGGTGTACCAGTGAGCTTTGAGCAAGGTGAGTGCTCTTGCAACTTTTACGTTTGTCGTCTTCAATGTGCCATGCAAGAAAATGAGAATTAAGTAGGTCACATTTCTTGTCCAGGTTGTTTTAAAGTCTAAAAGTTTAAAACAAGTTTAAAAATTTGTGCTGCGACGAGACTAGTTAATAGGGTGACGGAACGACACGCGCGAGTTGCATGCTAGTTTGGTGAGCAACGATGCTAATAGCTATTTTGCCATAAATAACGTTGAGATTTTTTTTCTTAAGTCATCCCTGCACTGAAACATTTTTTTCTTATTGCCATTTTTATGTTGTCAGTCTTCAATATAAAATCTTCAGCCACATTAAAACGCAACTGTAAATACAGTGTTTGGTAGTGTGATTGCTGTCTATCTAGCTTTCTTCTTTTTTTAAAGATACATTCATCACAGTAATGTGCTTAATACTTTTAAGGAGCATGCATCCTTAAAGACTGATAAGCTACATATTAAAAGAGTCCACACAAACAAATGAAATAATCAATTTTTTTGTTTAGTCCCGAGAAGATTTTATAGCAGCGCTCCAATCTAACTTTTTTTCTTTGACTTGTAGCACAGTAGCCTTGAACGCAATATTCTAGGGACGCAAGTTGAAAATTGACTTTGACTCGCTTAGTAAATATTTATATTTCCATTCATTTTCACTCTATTATTGATAAATAGGCTGAAGGGTAGAGCAGAGGTTTGTCAGCAACAAAAAATATGAACTGGAAAAAGAGCTATACAGTCAAACGTTTGTGGACGCAACTGCTCTTTCAGACTTTTAATGTATTTATACACATGAACAAAATTGTGACAAGTCACAAAACTTCGTAGGAGAGAGATAAAATTGGAGCTGTTTTGTTAAGTCACATTAGCTCTATGTTTATGAGATGCAAACATTTTGCATGGTAAAAAATAAATAAAATAAAATAAAATATGGAGGGGGCGGCCCGGTAGTCCAGTGGTTAGCACGTCGGCTTCACAGTGCAGAGGTACCGGGTTCGATTCCAGCTCCGGCCTCCCTGTGTGGAGTTTGCATGTTCTCCCCGGGCCTGCGTGGGTTTTCTCCGGGTGCTCCGGTTTCCTCCCACATTCCAAAAACATGCGTGGCAGGCTGATTGAACACTCTAAATTGTCCCTAGGTGTGGGTGTGAGTGCGAATGGTTGTTCGTCTCTGTGTGCCCTGCGATTGGCTGGCAATTGATCCAGGGTGTCCCCCGCCTACTGCCCGAAGACGGCTGGGATAGGCTCCAGCACCCCCCGCGACCCTAGTGAGGATTAAGCGGCTCCGAAAATGGATGGATGGATGGATTATTTCTGTTACGGGGCTGCTTTGCGACATCCGGCACAGGGTGTTGAATTTGGGCAGGATACAATGGCAGACTGTATAACAACTACTAAGGCATTCTGGTTCAGAATGTACCTTTCTAAGCTGTCTTCAGGGAACAGGTGGGGTACACCCTGAACTGGTTGCCAGCCAATCGCAGGGCTTGACAAACAACCATTCACACTCACAATTACACCGAGGGACAATTTAGAGCAGGGGTGTCAAACTCATTTCACATTGTGGGCCACGTACGGACTCTGTCGATGTCAAGTGGGCCGAACCATTAACATTTTACCATACTGTGCTATGAATCACCAAAATATCATCTCTTTCCTTTGTTTTGATCTCAAGAAGCATTGATTGGCGCTTTCATATCATTTGCTGCATTGGGTCTATCTCGGTGACAGACTGGGACTGTTGTGTTCTTCCCCGATCAAAACAATGTTGTCTTCGACTGTGATCAAAACAGTGTGCCCCCTAGCGTATAATCCACGAATTGCATTTTATTTTTTTTTCCAAGATGGCGCCCGAGTAGGCAGCCTTCGGCAAGTGCTCTTCAAGAGCCTTGCTTTTTTGTTCTTTTTTGCTGTTTTTGTCTTTTGTTTTGTCACATGTTGTTTGTTGTTTCATTGTGTGGACCTGATATGGACTGTTTTCAGCGCTTTTTGGCCACGACATTCGTCAAAGGAGCAGTATCTGTGCTTGGTGGTTGCGCCTTCTCGGCAGCACGCCTGTACTAGCACAGATTTTGATTGGGAGGAATGTCGGCGCCATTGACTGTCGGTGCTGGACAGACCTGGGGCGCTTGTGTTTTTTGCGCCAGTAATGGGCAGCATTTTTCACAACCCCGATTTGTTCAGTGGCTATGTCAGCGCTGTTGGACAGTTGGCGTTGGTGCGGCTGGATGGATGGCCGCTGAAGTTGAGGATGAGGAGAGAGGAGCGTTGGCGAAGAGCGCCGATGCGTATTTGGAACCGTGAGTCACCGCTTGGAATTGAAGTGGATTTCCATGGGACAGGAGAAGTGAACCAATCTCTTTTTTCGTCAATGGATGCTACAGCTTCTTGTTGACTTTGAAACTTAGCTTGTAGCCGACGTGTGCACATTTTGAGCATGACGTCTCTGATCCACTGGTTAAAGGACACTTTGATTCTCTCCTCTTTCATCTCAAACAGCTTCAAACAACAAAGCGTGTGATGGAAAAGTGGTTAGAATTGCATGACTGTCCGTGTTTTATGTTATGTGTTGTGTTTATTATTTTACTTTATGTTAACTGTTTTGTAAAGCGCTTTGTTACAGCTGCCGCTGTTGTGAAAGCGCTATATAAATCAGCATGTATTGTATTGTATTGTATTGTATTGTTTATTTAAAATATTAATTATGTGTCTTTAATGCATTTGTTTCACTTTTGAATGATCCCGCGGGCCGGATCGAACCTTCTTGGTGGCTGGTTCAGACCCGCGGGCCGTATGTTTGACACCTCTGATTTAGAGTGTTCCATTAACCTACCATGCATGATTTTGTAAAGTGGGAGGGAACACCCAGGAAAAACCCAGATAAACCCTACGGAAGCACGGGGAGAATACGCAAATACCACACAGCAAGGCCAGAGACGGGATGCGAACCCTGGATGTTTGCATTGGGAGACGGACGTGGAAACCAGTCTGTCCATCATGCCGCCTTTTATTCTATTTTAGTTATTTAATTTGTCAGTAAAATCAGTGAAGGGAGTTGGAAAGCTTGACATTTAATCTGATAAAATTTTGATATCTGACCATGGAACAGATGTTTTAAAATTCAAAATAATGCCTTAAATAGTGTAAATTTTAAGAGAATAACGAGGCGTACAAGTGAATATTCACCTTCCTGGTTTTTTTCCTGTTCCATGGGAAGATGTGGTGCTACCAGAAGCCAGGATTTGAAGCCCTCCTCGTGGCCGCGTTGCAGAGACAGCAACAGCACCGACAGTTCTGTGACACCTTGCTGCGGGCAGAAGGTAATTCATGTCGATAAAAGATATTTTCAATGAATTACAATGACAACATTTAAAAGATTGGCGTATCGGTACAATATGGCGCTGATCCAAATTTGTGGTGAAGGTTTGTCCTCTACCAAGCGACTGAAACTATTTTAGCTGAAAAATTAACAAATAATATAGATTAAGATGATCGTTTACATGGAAACCATAACTTTGATATAGGCTGTTTGGCACCCCTGCCTTAAGCAATGAATTACCATGACCATACTTGGCCCACCCTTGATGGAATCCCTTGCCCCTCCAGGTGTTTCTGTGCCAGCACACAGTTGTGTCCTTTCGGCCATCAGCCCTCAGCTGTCGACTGCTCTTTCCTCCTCACCGGCGCCGCCAGCTGGACGAGAGCATCTGCTGGAATTTGGGACTGTGGGCGCCAGAACTCTGCTTCATGTGGTCAGACTGTTGTACTCGGGGGAGATGGCCGGAGAGGGGGAGAGTGAGAAGCACGAGGCTGTATGGGCAGCAGCCAAGTTGGGCATCCTGGGGCTGGTGGAGGTCACACGGAAGCAGGGGCAAGGCCCCGCCGGCACTGAGGTGGGTGTACAGACTGATCCGGTGGAGCTAAGTGAGAAGGAATTCGTCTGCTGGAGGGGAGAAGTGCGTGCCGGCAGAGCTGTTATATGGAACGAGACTCTGTCAAGCGGCACAAAAGACGCACTGACTGAAACAGAAGCCATGCAAGCAAGCTCCACGTCCTCTTGTAAATCCGTACCTGCCTATGAGACTATTGACATGGCTCAGTTGAAGAGATTAGGTCAGGCCGACAATCATGCTGTCCTACCAAATGTTCCAGCTCCACTCATTTACTTGCTTGATGAAGCTCAAAATCTTCAAACTTCTCTGGTGGCTGAACACTCAGACACCCCGCGGGTTGTTGACTCCCAGAGCTACTTGTTCAGCAACCCTCAGGCAGAAGCCAGACGTTTAGAGGGTGAAAGAGCGGAACCTGAGCAGTTTCATGATGACATCCCAGGATTCATCAACCACTTTTTCAACCCGAACTCTGAAGAGGCGTTCCACACGGGGCGAACTAAGAAAAAGCCGCCCGGCAGAGCCAAGCGGCGTGGAGGAGGTGAGAGACCAGCCCGGACGCCGCAAGCTCGCAGAGGAGGAAGAAGGAGAGGCGGGTGGACACAGACGGTGGACGTACAGGAAGTTGGCGTGAGCAGGCAGCACAAGTCGCTCCTGCAAAGGTGTGGGATGGCAACCTCTTCGAGGACCGGCCAGGGTGGAGGAACCACAGGCAGGAAGTTACACCTGAACACTCGACACGCTTTGGGGCTGCTCTGCAGCCCACAGAGGAGAGGAAGGTGGCCCAAAGTGTGGGACTTTTGCCCGAGTGAACAAAGTCACAAGTTGATGAAGGCAGGGGACAACATGAAACGTCACAGGAGGAACGAAACACCGCAGGATACACAGGTAATGTGAAGACACACACACACACACACACACACACACACACACACACACGCACACACACACACACATCAACATGGGAGATGTTAAACCAGCAAAGAGAGGACGAGCTCAGAGTTAGGCAAAATATGGGCAGTGTACTGATTCATACTTAAAAAAAACTCATTAAATAATTTGTGATTCATGTTGCTTTAATGCAAACACCTTTTAAAAACTATTAACATAAATATTTCTAGTGCAGATATACATTTGAAATTCATTAGAACTAATTAATTAATTGTAATGAGATTATTTATAAAGAATACCATACAACATTAACAGGAATTATTATTTTTAAAGGGTTTTAAATAGTTTTATGTACAATGTTCATTCTCATATTTTTGATTTTGCCAATTTGCCCATTGGCAGATTTTATAGGGGAACCGGTCCTCCCTTATTTAATGAAAATAACAACATGAACGGTCCAATAAAAAAAGGATTGCTTGGGTGCCATTTTGTGGCATCTTAGTGCCAACTACCTTTGCCAAAACAAAAATGATGCTTTTCTTCCGTCTTGTGGCATCCAAGGCAATTAAAATGTTAGCATCAATTGTGTATTTTCATATGTGTCAGGCTTCAGTCGGTTTCTCCCCCGCAAATAGTCGGGGAACACCGTACACAATTTCACACTTCATCTAAGATGTATCTGGCCCATTTTGTCCATCCATCCATCCATCCATCATCTACCGCTTATCCGGGGCCGGGTCGCGGGGGCAACAGCTTTAGCAGGGAAGCCCAGACTTCCCTCTCCCTAGCTACTTCTTCCAGCTCTCCCCGGGGGATCCCGAGGCGTTCCCAGGCCAGCTGGGTGACATAGTCTCTCCAGCGTGTCCTGGGTCTTCCTCTGGGTCTCCTCCCGGTGGGACATGACCGGAACACCTCACCGGGGAGGCGCTCAGGAGGCATCCGAATCAGATGCCCAAGCCACCTCATCTGGCTCCTCTCGATGTGGAGGAGAAGCGGCTCGACTCTGAGCCCCTCCCGGATGACTGAGCTTCTAACCTTATCTCTAAGGGAGAGCCCGGACACCCTGCGAAGAAAACTCATTTCAGCCGCTTGTATCCGGGATCTCGTTCTTTCGGTCACGACCCATAGCTCGTGACCATAGGTGAGGGTTGGGACGTAGATCGACCGGTAAATTGAGAGCTTCGCCTTTTGGCTCAGCTCCTTCTTCACCACGACAGACCGATACAACGTCCGCATCACAGCAGACGCTGCACCGATCCGCCTGTCGATCTCCCGCTCCCTCCTACCCCCACTCGTGAACAAGACCCCAAGATACTTGAACTCCTCCACTTGGGGTAAGATCTCCTCCCCGACCCGGAGGGGGCACTCCACCCTTTTCCGACTGAGGACCATGGTTTCAGATTTGGAGGTGCTGATTTTCATCCCAACCGCTTCACACTCGGCTGCGAAACGCTCCAGTGAGAGTTGGAGAGCCCCGTTTGAAGGAGCCAACAGCACCACATCATCTGCAAAAAGCAGGGATGAAATACTGAGGCCCCCAAAACGGACCCCCTCAACGCTTCGGCTGCGCCTAGAAATTCTGTCCATAAAGGTTATGAACAGAATCGGCGACAAAGGGCAGCCTTGGCGGAGTCCTACCTCCACTGGAAACGATTCCGACTTACTGCCGGCAATGCGAACCAAACTCTGACATCGGTGGTATAGTGACCGAACAGCCCGTATCAGGGGGTTCGGTACCCCATACCCACGAAGCACCCCCCACAGAACTCCCCGAGGGACACGGTCAAACGCCTTCTCCAAGTCCACAAAACACATGTAGACTGGTTGGGCGAATTCCCACATACCCTCAAGGACCCTGCTAAGGGTGTAGAGCTGGTCCACTGTTCCACGGCCGGGACGAAAACCACACTGCTCCTCCTCAATCTGAGGCTCGACTTCCTGACGGACCCTCCTCTCCAGCACCCCTGAATAGACCTTACCAGGGAGGCTGAGGAGTGTGATCCCTCTGTAGTTGGAACACACCCTCCGGTCCCCCTTTTTAAAAAGAGGGACTACCACCCCGGTCTGCCAATCCAGAGGCACTCTCCCTGTTGTCCATGCGATGTTGCAGAGGCGTGTCAACCAGGACAGCCCCACAACATCCAGAGCCTTGAGGAACTCCGGGCGGATCTCATCCACCCCTGGGGCCTTGCCACCGAGGAGCTTTTTAACCACATCGGTGACTTCAACCACAGAGATAGGAGAGCCCACCTCAGAGCCCCCGGGCTCTGCTTCCTCCAAGGAAGGCGTGTTGGTGGAGTTGAGGAGGTCTTCGAAGTACTCTGCCCACCGGTTCACAACGTCCCGAGTCGAAGTCAGCAGCGCCCCATCCCCACTGTACACAGTGTTAGTGGTGCACTGCTTCCCCCTCCTGAGACGTCGGATGGTGGACCAGAATTTCCTCGAAGCCATCCGGAAGTCGGCTTCCATGGCCTCACCGAACTCTTCCGACGCTCGGGTTTTTGCCTCGGCGACCACCGAAGCCGCGGCCCGCTTGGCCAATCGATACCCGTCAGCTGCCTCTGGGGTCCCACAGGCCATAAAGGCTCGATAGGACTCCTTCTTCAGCTTGACGGCATCCCTTACTGCTGGTGTCCACCAGCGAGTACGGGGGTTGCCGCCACGACAGGCACCAACCACCTTACGGCCACAACTCAGATTGGCCGCCTCAACAATAGAGGCACGGAACACGGTCCACTCGGGCTCAATGTCCCCCGCCTCCCCCGGAACATGGGACGACTCACGCCCCTCCGTGAGTCGTCACCTTACCGTGGTGGAGGGGTTTGTGTGTCCCAATGATCCTAGAAGCTAAGTTGTCTGGGGCTTTATGCCCCTGGCAGGGTCACCCATGGCAAACAGGTTCTAGGTGAGGGGCCAGACAAAGCACGGCTCAAAGACCCCTTATGATGAACAAAATATATGGACCAAGGTTTCCCTTGCCCGGACGCGGGTCACCGGGGCCCCACTCTGGAGCCAGGCCTGGAGGTGGGGCTCGTTGGCAAGCGCCTGGTGGCCGGGCCTACACCCATGGGGCCCGGCCGGGCACAGCCCGAAGAGGCAACGTGGGTCCCCCTTCCCATGGGCTCACCACCCATGAGAGGGGCCAAAGGGGTCGGGTGCAATGTGAGCTGGGCGGCAGCCAAAGGCGGGGACCCTGGCGGTCCGATCCTCGGCTGCAGAAGCCCATTTTGTTTTCTTTTAAAAATTTCATCTGGCCGTTGAGTTCAATTCCCGGGCTAGATTTTCCACCATTTTCACTTTGTTTAGATGTTACAGAAAGGTGTCCTGTTACTTTTATACATAATACCGTCAGTATTTACTCACTGGCCAAAACATTAGGCAAACGTGTATGATATACACTACTGACAAAAAGTTGGGTAAAAGTTGTAGAATGAATCTAAAAGGCTTTATAACCTTGACTGGTGAACGTTTTGAATATATGTGTCCGATGTGCTGTAAAAAATGCATTTCGAACAACCTTCTTTTGCTCGGTCTCACACACTGCCCCTCATCCTTCCCCTGCGCCTCATGTGGACCCGCCAGAGCGTTTTGGCGAAGTGATGAATGACATGGAGGTTGAATTGAGCAGCAGCGCTCCACACTCCCAGCCACCTGCAGCGGCCCAGAATTGCAGTGGCACCATCGCCTCTTGTGGTGGTAACACTGAGTATCCTGCTCGCTCATGTATTCATGGCTTCACGGAGGTTGTCTCTACGGGACGAACAGACGGCGAGGCAATGCTTGTGGAGCCACAGGTGGAGGTAGATTTGAGAGCTTTGTTCGAAGACTTCCTGGAGTCCTTCGAGCAACACGGTAACAACCGTCTCAGCCGCGAGACACAAGAGGTGCAAGGTGGCAGTCACTTTCCCCACCCACAGCAAAGACGAGATGAAACAATGTCCTCACACTCCATTACGAGAAGAGAAACTTCTCTCAATAGCGACAAGAAAGTGCAGAAGCAAGAAACAGCATCCTGTACAAGCAAACGACCGGATCCACGAGTCAGTAAAGAACGTAATAAGTCAAATAGATGATGGTCGAGGAGACAAGAGCTTGCAATGCACACCTATGGTGGAACTAAATCGCCGCAAATCTCTGCATCCAGCCAGCTGTCAGGCAGTCAAGGTGGCCACCAGGCTCAACTAATATAAACTGTATACAGGTTGTCTCAAAAACTCACTTCTTGAATGGACGTGACGGTGTTCACTGACATCGGTAGAAGTCTCACGAGTTACGCAAAAGAAAATGCTGCAGCTGCCGTGAAAGCGCCATATAAATAAAACAGTGTACAGTGTATCCCGACCTTCATTGAATCATGTGAAAATTCTTACTTTAGCTTTGCTGTACAATACAGCCTTATTTATATTGAACTTTCACAACCGCTGCAGCTGTGACAAGGCACTTTACAGAGCATATAAAATACTACATCCAAGAAATCTGAATATTGACCATATAGAAGGCGCATCGGATTATAAGCCGCACTGTCAGCTTTTGAGAAAACGGAATGATTTTAGTTCGCCTCATAGATAGTGAGGAAAATACAGTAGTTTCAATTCAGTCACAAATCGATTACTCAGTGTGAAATCAGGTCCTTATTAATTGAACGTAAAACTAATATACTAATACAAGCCGAACGTCACTTCATTCCTTCTTTGTTTTAGTAATTCCAGCAACTCAAGTTCATTGTAAATTTCCCATTATTTAGGATATTTTGTACTTGAAATAATACTAAAGAATGTATGTAATAGGCAGTCAAAGAGTGAGTATATTTTTAGGACATGCTGTGTATATAAACCTATACTCATCTTCATTTTCATGTGAAAAATGTTCTGTTTATTGATCAAGATGTGATTCCTCTCCAGAGTCCTCCATGTCCAAAGACCAAGTCATCATCAAAGCATCAGCCTGTCACCGTTATTCGGCATTATCTGCTCAGGAGTAGATGCAAAGCAACTGGGACCACAGTGAGTTGTCTTATCATTTACTTTGACCTGTGCTATTGCAATGAATGAATGGTCAAGGGTGTGATGTTTTGAAGGGACAGCCACATAAAGAGTGCACTGGAGTATGTTGTTTGATCAGAGGCGTATATTTTACATGACACTACCCAAACAAAAATGTCACAAAAGGTACGTTGAAGTCACCCAAAGTTCTGCAAGTATATGATGCGCAGCCAAAAACGGTTTGTAATTGCCTCAAAGCCACAAGATGGTGCCAAAGCACTCTTTGAGGCGCAGCTCAGGTGCACCTCCTGCTCTCATAAATTTGGTTTCTGCTTGACGCATCTGTGAGGTCTGCATGGGGAAATCACGGCATTTCAGCAACCACGTCCCCGCCGCACGGTGTTCGCATAACCCGAATTTTCCACATAGCACTGCTACAAACATTTGGAACCACACAGACCGTCCCGTTCAGAATAAAAATGGTGGATAAGCTAAAGTTGTTGTAAACAACAGTGTTTTCTACTTCGCGTTTCTTTTTTTTTTCCATTTATTTTGTTAAACGTATGTAAACTGCTACCCTTATATTTTGTATCGTTCCTGTTGTGTAGACGCTCTACACCGATACCTATAGACTGCGAGAATCTCGGCTAACAGCGAGGGCAAACTGTACAGAGTATAAATGCTGCAAAAGTTGTGTCGCCTGATTTCATTTCCATGTGGAACATACAGTACATGTGTCAAGCGTCATACAAGCTTGGGCGGAAGAGCATTAGGTTGTTTAGCCTCTCACGACATGTCACTGGCATAGCTCGATGAACAAATATATGTAATTAAGTCAAACATTTTGTAATATGTTTCATGCAGCCCCTCTAATCTTAACACAATATTCTGATTAATATTGCGTTTGTGAAATGTGAACTAAGCAGCAACATGAACTCATTTTTATCCATATCAGGCGGCGGTGGCCATTTTGCCATTTGTTGTCGACCGAAAATGACATCAGAGTGTCGTAAGGGTTCAGCTTGCTTGCGTATGTCACATGACCAAACCCAGAAAACAGGTGATCGGTTGTTGATTGAGCCCTTCGGCCTGGGCAATGCATATTTTACCATGTTTACCATACACTTTGACATATTGTATTTCTAAATACAATATGTCACTATATTACACATTATGTTATTGTTATGATATTCTTATTATGAAGATGATGAAAACGTGATGTGCTAGAGAAAAAATGAAAGGAGATTTAGAATCAACGCAAACGATTCATCTCTGATTTAAAAAAAATGAAGTAAAATTTTGTGGAGCAGTGCAACTTTCAGGCCACTTAAAGAAGTCATTTCCCTGACATTCTCTCCTCAAAAGGATCAGCCAGACCTGGAAAAAGTATGGTCACAGTTGGACCAACCAGTCAGTAAGCGAGGACGAACTAAGAAGACGGCACGGCTTCCCTGTGAAGTTGATGGTGACGCACTTGAGGTGGTTGAAGACAGATGCAAAAACAATGCCACTGTGGAGATGGCAGCGGCAAGGGCGGCAAAGAGGCGAACCCAGCCCGAAGAAAAGACGAGAGATTTCAGCAGTGAAGCCAAGAGGAAACGTTTAGAGCCAAATGTTCTGCTTCCTGTGAAGTTGTCTGTTGATCCCACCGTGCTGGCCAACACAGGAGATATTGCATGCAAAGAAGAGACGAGGGTGGTCGAGTACAACAAAGACCTCGACACCATGAACGCAGGTGCTGATTGGGACTGCACGGAGTATGTAGAAAAAGGAAGCGGGCAAAACAGGGTGACTCTGCCTGTGTCCAAATTCATCTGCGGCATCCTGCGAAGGCCGCATTTACGTCCGCATGACCTTGCTTACGGCGCAACTCGACTGCACGGGCTTTCCAAATTCTAGAAAGACAGTTCGGAGGTTGGGTCCTTCGACGCCTTCAAAGCCTCCTCCTCATGTAGTCTCCATGGATACCATGGAGAATTTGGACACGTTTATGAATTTGGAAACCATGTGCGGCCGAGTCGCGCCTGAAGTAAAATCACGCGGCCGAAAATGTGGCCTTTGGAGAACCAGGCCTGTGAATTTGGACACAGCCACAATGTGTTTCACTACTTTTTTCTCCTCAACAGAGGTTAGCTTGGGAACACAAAGTGAGGAGGAGGACATCGACGTGATGGGAGCGTTGGGACCCATCCCTGATCCAGTAAGCATCACCTGGTCACTGTCTTCAGAGAGCGAGGAAAAGGAGGAAGCAGATGAGGAGATTGACATCGTAGGAAGGGCAGACTTGACTTCTTCGCCAGTGGCCTTCGCTGTGAGCAATGCTGTGAACAGTTTGTGTCATGGTGAGGTACATAGACGCTAGATTAGTTCGTGTCAGTCCTCCGCGCCTCTGAGGTTTGAGTTGAATTGGTGACACTGGTGGAGTTTCATCAGGATACTAACAGGATCAGATGTTACCATGTTTATTGTCCGGATAGTATCACGCCTCACTTATTTCAGTAGAACTACTTTGTCAGGTGTCTGCTCTTCGGTTGACCAACTGGATTAATACTCGCCGGCATGTTCAGTCGTTTGTTCCGCATACAAGGAAAGGATGACACTGGTGAGACCGTTTAGAAGTTGTTCATTTGTTGTGAATACAATTGGCTCGGTTCAATCCACAGCCATTTTGCTACAATAAAACTTAGTTTTGATTTCTTGTGCTTGGTTATGTAATCGCATGCCACAGAGAAGAAGAGTGATACATTTGTGGTGAGTCAATATCTGTGAACCCCCCCACAGTGCCCGAAGACGGGCCGGGTATCCATAGCTATCTATCCTTCCATTATCTGAAACACTTTATCCTCACAAGGGTCTTCGAGCAGCAGGCAGGGTACACCCAGAACTGATTGCCAGCCAGTGTACGTGGCAAGTATTTCAGGAAAAAAAGTCAAACGTTACACACATTTGAAGTGAAAATGACTTTATTCGCTATCAACCTGCTGTGAGTCGACCGCCACGCAAAATGGGCACACTTGAACTGCGCCACAACTTCGAAATCCCCCTCCAAGTGGCCTTCAATTGCAGCTCAGTGTGTGGCTTTGTGAGGTGGGCCCTCGAACCAAATAAAAAGACACCCGTCATCCATGTCGCCATGTGTGTGTGGATTGTAGAGGTCCCTGTGCTTTAGCAGTGCCATATTGTCTCTTATCACACTCATCTGTGAAACAGCATTAACAGGAATGAAGAGGAGACGGAAGGAGTCGATCATAGGTAGAAAGGAGCTGTCGTGTCAGATTTGCTGTCCTCCTCTCAGTGCTGGATGCGCCTGATGGACTGGATCTGGGGAGTTTGGCAGTGGGAGCCCCAGGTTTTGCAATGCTGGTATTCCCCACTGTGTCTCTCGCACTCCATGATGTACTGCTGGCCCCTGTAGCCGGGGAACTGGTAGCACACAAAGCTGTGGGAGCCAACAAATCTTTTGTCAAACAAGTCAAACTTTGACATCACATTGAATTTGATCATCCCAGAAAAGTCTTCTGACAACATCGACCAGACATGTCCATCTCCGGTCCTTGCGGGCCTGTTTTCCGTGGCGCCCTGCTGAAACACAGCGGATTCATATATGATCAGCTCATCAGCAAGCTCTGAAGAAGCATGAGAACGATCCTCATCATTTGAATCAGGTGTATTGCAGCAGGGACAGATGGAAAACGGGCACGAGAGCGGCCCTTGAGGATCGACTGCGGACATCCCTGCCCTATTCAGAACAGATCCATCTATGGTTGGATGGATGGACGGAGGGATAGATCCATGGTCCGAATTTTAAACTGAGCAAATACATTATTGAGTAAACTGAAACAGGGTCACCGTTTCATTGTATTTATATATTTTTGTAACATTTATATCTGGCGGTTTGCTGTGAGATCTTTCTCATTGTTAAAAAAAAAAAAAACCTTGGCTCAAAAAGGTTGGGCAGCACTGATCTAATTTAACTTGCCAAGACAGGTCAAAGGCCTATCTCGATTATGGGTCAGCAGAAAGAAAATCACGTTTGGAACTTGTAAAAGGCCAAATGATTCAAGTAGGGCAGCCATGTTCTCCGTGGGGTGGGGAGGCTCACCTTCTCAACTTCAACTTTAGATTGGAAAAGATAGCTCTCTGGGAAGGTTTGTTGGGGGTCTGTGGAATTTCACCGGTTGCATAGACTTACGCGCCGCACTGCACATGCATGGAGCCCACTTCAGGTGTCAGCCAGCCCATGGCCTGCAGAGAGGGGTAGTCATCACAGACCTCTACGCTGAGGCCCATGAAATTCTCCTTCTCAAAGATGATCATGCGGCTGCTCTGGTGAGACTGGAAGAAGGTCGCTGGTTTTGGATTAAGAGGAACCGCAGGGGCGTCAATTCTGAGCCTATCGTGTACTTACAGCGCAGTGGATGGGGCGTAGAGACATGAGGCGTTCGACGTGGTAAGAGAGGGAGCCGCTGTATGAGTCCCAGTGGGGGTATTCTCCTCTCTCAAGGATCAACTGCTGGCCTTGGAAGTCATGGTGCTCGAAACCGACCCAGCTTCACAAACAGATAAAGGACACGTGACGTGACTGTTCCGTCAGTGAATGATATGGTAGTACCGGTACCTAACGGACACGGCAGCCATTGGCGCTTGCATTTAAAACCTTCCATTACCCCTTCCCCGCTTGTCCCTTTCCCATTGACCAACACAAGGGGATTCTGCGCCCCACCCCCAACCGCCACTTTGCGTCTGGTTACGTCACCACGCTGTGATTGCGTAGATGACAGTGCGATGGATTTCTTGGCAGTAAACAAAACAACATGGAAGCGATTGTTCTTTCGTTTATCATGCTTTTTACCGTCCTCAAAATGGTCGAAAATCAGCGGAGGATCAACTCTTTGCTACTACTGAGACAACAGCTTCAGGGGCGATCTCCTAACTTTGTTATGGGGGACTGCTATACACGAGGCCGATGGCGCGCGATGTTATGACTCATCACGTAATTGCCGGGAAGTCCCGTGTTCGGTTTTCACACTGCAAGCGGAGGCGATCCGAGACGATCACGGATTGGCACGGATCGACGCTCCTTTCCCACTGCCCAAAAAAGCATGTTTACCCGTGATTTAGCGGCAGTGGGAAAGGAGTAATGTACCCATGATCCTAATGTGTTTTTGTTTGTTTGTTTTTGTGAACGTGAGAGGAAGCTGAAAGATCTGGACAGAACCCACTCTAGCACACAACGAATAGGCAAACTAACCTAATCGTAACCTGAAGGTAACAATTCTCAAATCATAAAATTGTACGACTACAGTATCTCGGTTTGCCAGGTCCGACACTGGCAGAACACTGCAAACGGAATCACGTTTTCTAATCGCTTTATTTGTGATCATTGCTATTAATTACTGAACCTTCTTGCGGTGCTAAACACTGTCAGGTACTGGTTTACTTTAGTGCACAATGTGCAAAGTAGCATGAGAATTCTCCTCATGACGGAATTCACGATCCATGTGAACATTTAAAGGTGCGAATTCTAACAGGGATGATTTCTGTCGAGGTGCCAAAATGGCCAAAAGACTTACGCGCCACTCTCTACCCTGATGGAGCGGATGTTGTCCAGACCACACTCCTGGATATTAACACACTCTGAGGTGAACTCCAGGCACTTGCCCTGGAAATGCTCCTGCTCGTACACAGTCACCTGTCGAGGCGACACGAGGTAAATGTCAATGCCAACTGTAAAAAATGAAAATAAAAAAAAAGTCTGGTATTACCTTGAAGACGAGAGCCATGCCCGTTCCTGAGTTGCCCGGGGGTTGCATCAGCGGGGACCTGGTCGTTCTGAACATCTTCACGCCTCATGCATGGATGGTGAAGACAAAAACAGACTTATGAGAGAATGACTGAGTTATAATACTATGAGCAAAAACACCAATACAGTTTGTAGTTTGTCCTTTATTCCGAGCACACGATCCTCTGACACACTGTGCTTGTAGTTGGAGCAGAGACAGGACCTTACCTACTTTATTTGGGGGAAGAGCTCTGGAGTCAAATGCACCTACCACCTACCGCCTGCCTCGCGCAGAGTTTTGGGAGGACCTGGCGCTTCAGTTTTATATGGGCAGTCAGGTCATGAATGGTGCGGAGGTGGGTGAGGGATGGTATATGGGTGGGGCTCTCCTGCAGCCACACGTTCCCGCAAGGCCTCGCCCACTCTTGCACGTTTCGCAGCCCGCAGAGAGGCGCGCCCCCAGGACACCAGGGGCCGGCTGTGACCAGGTCAGCACATATCATGGTGAGGAGACAATGGTGGTCCGGTATGTTCGGTCCACGGTCAGCAGTCCAGTGTGTATGCCTGCACAAAGGACGACTGATAAAGGCACAGAGTGAGCGGATTAACACGGGAGCACAAGACCACCACTAAGAGCCCGGAGGCTATTCACGAACATCCAATGGAAATGTGTACAATTTACAAAATATTCAACTTGGTATTTTATCAGATTGATTAATCCCAGTTGAATACAGTGGCTTTATGTAGACCCGTTTAATGTAACTATTACACAGTTACTACATTATGAGAAAGCTTATTATGTTTAATATTTTATCAATACAATGTGTCCCAACCCTGCTTTCAAGTCTTATCATTCGCATTTTCAAACATTTAGCCAGGTGTGTCCAATGTATTGGTCCGATTGGTTACTGGATATTTCCCACCCTGCTGCACTGGCTCCGCCCATATTCTGTCCCTTTGATGATGTGGTATTTTCTTTTGTGTCACGTCTCTGACCTCAGCATGTTTGTTTCTCTCGCCTTAATCCCTCTCCTGTTGGCGCCAGGGTATATGAGGGAGGGGTGCACCCGGGCCGCACACATTCTTTGAGTGAGGCTCAGCGTAAGCATCAGGTAAGGCGCACGCGTGCACAGTGCCCACACCCTCCGTGTGGTATGTGGACAGATTACGGTGATTTTGCGAGGCTGGATGATGATGGAACTTTGTCCCTTCTTTTCGGACCCAGCAATCATGTCTAGTGACAAATCCAAATCCTCGTCCCAGACTGATGGGAAGGCCGCTCAGAGCAAGAAGTCAGAGATCGGTCTGACTTCCTACAAGGTGAGGACCTCTCTCACATGAACTTCTCCGATGGAAACTGAAAAATGTGATTTTGTCTTGCTTCTTCTAGATGTTGGTGTTCGACCAGGAGAACTTCCAGGGCCGCATGATCGAGATCAGCAGTGAGGTGATGAACATCTGCGAGCTGGGCATGGAACGTGTGCGCTCCCTCCGTGTCGAAAGCGGCCCGTAAGTGCCCCCTCCAGCCCCGTATTCTCTGTCAACTTCTGTGTTTGCGGTGGCGGCCAACATAATGCCCTGTTATTGGCAGCTTCGTGGGCTTTGAGCAGATAAACCTCTGTGGTGAGATGTACATCTTGGAGAAGGGTGAGTATCCTCGCTGGGATTCCTGGAGCAACTGTCAGAAGAACGACTACCTACTGTCCTTCAGGCCTGTTCGAATGGTAAGAAAATAAAAAATTACTTACTTTTGGAGTTCCCCTTGTTAGCGAGCCACCACTGCTGAGCTTCTGTGGGTCTTTCACAACAGGACCCCGATAAACACAAGATCTGCCTGCACGAGTTGGGAGAGTTCAAGGGCCGCAAGATGGAGATCATGGATGATGACGTCCCCAGTCTGTTCTCTTACGGTTTCACTGACAGAGTTGGCAGCATCATCGTTAGCTGCGGAACGTGAGTGTAGCTCACAATGGAACCTTGGAAGTCAGTTACCGGCCGTCGCCTTTCCATTGTTCACTTCTGTTTTTTTTTCTTCCTCAGCCTTGTGGGATATCAGTTCCCTGGCTACCGTGGTAGCCAGTACCTACTGGAGAAGGGCGAATACAAGCACTTTAACGAATACGGCGCCCGCACCCCTCAGCTGCAGTCCGTGCGCCGTATCCGCGACATGCAGTGGCACCAACAAGGCTGCTACACCTTGGCCAGCAAGTGAGGCTCGGGGAAGGAGAGAAAGAGAAAGACCGGAAGTGAGGGAGAGGGGCGTAAGAAGAGGAGAAGGGGAAGAGATGTCTGAGGCCTTACCTGACCACCTTTAACGGTCAAAAGGGGGAAGTGTGAGAGTCTTCGAGACCTGGATCTCGTGGAACAGACCTCCATTCCTCACTGTCCATGTTTCTCTTTCTCCCCTCTGGGCTGATCTTACTTTCTCCCCTATCTCTCTTTTTTTTTTTTTAATTTGTTGTCCCTATCTTCATTCCCTACAAAGCTCTGAAGAAGGAACAAGAGACACTGCCCTTTTACACAAGATTTGTGGTTCAAGGTACAACGCACCATGGGAAACTGAGTCTTTAGCACTTCCTGCTCTGGCCCCTGTACATTGCACACACACATACTCTGCTGTACAGAATCCTGGCTGAGTTTTCAATAAAAGCAATGTTGTTTGAGAGATGTTGTTAGGTGACTTATTTGAAAAACAAATCAGCTTCACAAGACTTTATATGCCTAATGTTGAGAAACAGTATAAAGTCAGCAACCTCTGTAGTTCTGTGTGACCGCAGTTGAATCATCTGTTATTGAAACAAATATTTGCCCAATATGCATTTTATGTTGATCTATCATCAGTAAAAAATGTTGAACATCACAGTAGCTCCATCGATATACATTCGTATTTTTGGATTTTTTTTTTATTTTTACAAATCATGACAGACCTTTCTTACTAAAAATGTGTTTGTTACAGTTTTACAAACATAATATTACACTCAAACATTTGATGGATAAAAAGAAACACCAGAAAGTTTGCAATGTTGTCTTGACTGTTGACATACGCTACTGTACTGTATATGAACACAACTATTAGGACACATGGCCATTGCACACCATGAGGAGTGAAAATAAACAATAGAACGTTAACTTGATTGATTTTTTTTTTTATGCGTGACGTGAGATGATGTACTGTATTTGCTCACAATATCTGTTCTGTTTTATCCCAGATTCAAGTTCTTCTTTCATCCAAGCATGCCTTTGGGAACATCGCTAGTACAGTAATCCCTCGTTTATCGCGGGGTTATGTTCTAAAAAGAAGCAGTGATAAGTGAAATCCGTGAAGTAGGATTTATTTTTAAAAAGCAACAAAAAAATGTGAGGGATGAAATTTCAAATGTGCTGTTTGACACATTTGACAAAGTTGTGCTTGGTACTTGAAAGTCAGCTTTACTCTTTTACAGTTATTATACAATACTGTACTATGTACAATGCAGAGGCGATTGCTCTAAGTACCATTAGTACAATTTGAAGAGAAAGAACAAGCAAGGGAACCAGCTATTAATGAAGGCGCTAGTGTGTCTGCAACTGTTGCTGCTACTGCAATGTCACAACTGCCTAGATTTTCAACCCAGAGCTCTATGAGCCAATTTATGCAAAAAGCTATAAAACCAGCAAAACAGAACACAATGATGAGGAATTGGGTAAAATGATTGCAAGGGATTTCATCCATTTTGTGTTGGCTGTGTGTTGTCGCAACATCTGTCCCCTCAGAGAGAATCTTCTCCAAAACAGGGCAAATATTAACAGAGAGGAGAAAGAGGATCAACCCCTCAAAGCTGAGGCACTTGGTTTTTCCTCATGCCAATCTTCGCTAAAGACAAGCTAAAACCTTTACCTGGATGCTGCTTTTTTTCTTTTTGTTTTACAAATTTTAATTTATAATTTCATTCATTCATCTTCCGAGCCGCTTGATCCTCACTAGGGTCGGTGGGGTGCTGGAGCCCATCCCAGCTGTCTTCGGGCAGTAGGCGGAGGACACCCTGAATCGGTTGCCAGCCAATCGCAGGGCACACAGAAACGAACAACCAATCGCACTCATACTCACACCTAGGGACAATTTAGAGTGTTCTATCAGCCTGCCACACATGTTTTTGGAATGTGGGAGGAAACCGGAGCACCCGGAGAAAACCCACGCAGACCCAGGGAGAACATGCAAACTCCACACAGGGAGGCCGGAGCTGCATACCTCTGCACTGTGAAGCCGACGTGCTAACCACTGGGCCACTGGGCCGCCCACTGGGCTACTGGGCCGCCTAAATTTATAATTTGTTGTGTGGTATTCAAAGCTTACTTATGCTGTTTTACTATAAATAGTTAAAAGCTTATAAATATACACATTCAGAGATTGGAACTTTTTGACGACCTTGTTTTGAGATGGGTCTTTGTACTTTGTTTTTATTTTTGTAGCACTCCATGTTGAGTATGTTCAGAAGAATATAAATAAAGCCATATAAATAATAAATATTTGATATAATGTCTATTTTTTGCATTAGTACTTCATTTTACACATAATATTACGTTATTTTTGGTATTAAATTAATTTAAGCAACAAAAAAACCGAGGAGCCATTTGCGAGCCGAAAGAGCCGGCTCTTTTTAGGGAGCCGATCCAAAAGAGACGGCTCTCTAAAAGGAGCCGCAATTCCCATCACTAGAGTGTTCAGTTTAGGTTGTCCCAATGCATTGAAACGAGACGAGTCATTGGATAAATGCTGGTTTTGTCCCACTCATTGGACGCTCAGCGTCTCTGGGAGTCTATGGCCAGTGGGCGTTTATAGGCTGACCAGGAAGCTCAGCTTTCTGCATGATGATTGGATGATCTGTCTGAGGCGGAATCTCTTTTTGATTGACAGCTAATCACCGACCTTTTGGTGAAGGCAACCTTCTCATTTTCTTGAAAAGGAACGGAGAGTAGAATTCACGTATAAATAAACGTGCACATTTTATGATGTAGGCTGAAATTGAGCTTCCCCTCCTTGACAGACTAGCATCCGCCACTGATATAATGAAACCAAAGACCAAAAATTTGCTAAGGTAAATTTGGCAAGCTGTACGGAAACGAGGTGAGGAGACTGGTCACGTCGGTCAGTGCCTTCGCCAATTGGGATGCAGAATACAATTAAAAAATTTTAAAATCATTTAAAAACTGCACACAAAAAAATCAGTGAAACAGCGAAGCCGCGGAAAGTGAACGGCATTAGAGCGAGCGATCACTGTATAGTTTTTTTGGGGGGTGTTTTTTAAAATAAAACGTGTCCCAGCACTTTTGCCCTTATGTTCCGTGTCTTTTTGTCATACATTTTCTGTCACATTTAATCTTGATGATGATTATTATTATATTAGTTTTTATACATATAAAAATGGAAAACCATACAGTAGCTACAGAAAATTGAAGATGTGCTGTGATCCCTGGTTTGTTTGTTTAATGCCATTGCTCCTGTGGTACACATCACCGGGACATCATTCTCACAAACTCTGAAAGAAGCAAATGAGGGGAAATCAATGTGACGGGTTTTTGCGACACAGTCGACTCAAAAGGCAAATAGGACTTTACACTCACCCTCAAAGTCCACCAAACCATCTCCATTGAGGTCCACGTCTCTGAGAATCTCATTGATCTCTCTGTTGGTCACTTGTTCTCCCATCAGTTTCTTCATGGCCTCTCGTAGCTCCGTTAAACTGATCTGACCGTCACCATTGGAGTCAAACTGGGACAGAATGACACACAGCATTACTTACTGAAGGGAAATTTCAGTCATTTAAAAAAAGTTCCATGCATTTACTTTGTGGCGATATGATGCAAATTTCCCCAGTGTGGGACAAATAAAGGTTATCTTATCTTATAATAGACACATTTAGGGTCAGCGGCAACAAGTCCAAATCCAACACTGACAATGAACCACCATATAAAAACAACCCTGGGCCAGTATTGCAGCTACATTAAAAATAGAAAATCCAATTTAGGGTGATATCACTTTCAATCTGTTTGTCCAGGCGGCTTGCCGTTGTTCCGCCATTGATGCTCGTTTTCAAAAGTTCCAGTTTCTCCAAAATACCCACACTTGTTCCTTGCTGCTAAATCAAATGCCTGTAGGTATGAAAACCACTTTGTGTGAAGGTTACACGTGTACAAAGAGTTCAAGTTCTGCACCACACAATTGGGGAAAAATGTTGCTTATGCTACTGTGTTAGCATTTAATTAGCACTATGTTGTGCCTCTCTGGGCATTGCGGCGCATCGAGTTGCCTTATTCCCGATTCAGCCAACAATTTGGTAACAAAGTAGTCTGCACTCAGCGCAAAAAATCTGCACAAAATAATGTCCATGCCTTTGCAATGGTCTAGTTCAGCGTGTTTGTGAATTTGGCAGAAGTGCTACCCCACTGGGTGTTGTTGCCACCCCCGCTAATATTGTTACAAATATTAGAATCGAATTAAGGTAAAACCGCGTTTAAATCTGTGCACAGGTAGTGTAATGGGATTTTTGTATATTTTATAGAGGGTTTGTGGAGGCGCCGGTAGATGGTGGATGTGTGTGTGTGGTGGACGTCATCGGTTTTCATTCATAAATATGAAAACAACATGGGTCAGTCCCAGTTAGAATTAAATTAATTGAGTGGATTATAGTCATTGTCATCTTTCAAAGTATTTTAAAAGCATTAACTTAACCGCGCATCACAACTGGGTGGGCGGGCATCACACATTGTTGTTGGTCATTGCCAAAATTGAACCACCATGTCTGAGTAGGACAGCAGAAATTCCAGACCTCTTTGAATGCATCGCGTAGTTCTTTCACTCCAATCATGTCGGCAGTCTCTGCCAACATTTTGGGTCCCATCAGCTCCACAAAATCCTCAAAGTCCACTTTGCCTCCACCCGTTGGACAGACACATTTGAGACTTAAAGAATGAGTAAAAAAGAAGAAAAAAATATCCTGCTGAATCTGTGTTTGTGGTCCACTCACAAATCTGCTGACTCAATTCAATGAGCTCCATCTCGGTGGGCATGTATCCCATGGTCCTCATGCACTCCCCCAGGTCTTTGTGGCTAATGTAGCCATCCTTATTCTTATCAAACTCCACAAAAGCTTCACGAAGCTCTGAAGACACACACGTGATAAAAGTGGAAGTCGGGAATGTTATTCTGTTTGATGGAGAATAATAAATGTCGTAAAAAAAGAAACTCACCATCCATCTCTTCTGGTCTCAGCTCTCGGTCCTGTTGGAAGCAATGATGATCAATTGGATTTGGTTTAAATGTTTGACTGGCTCTCACTCATTCAACAATTTCATGAGCAGGTTTATATGAAACACATTTAAGACATGTACGTTTGTTTTATGCAGTGAGGGCAAGGAAACATGAAACAATGAAGAGTGACTCTGACCATGAATGGAGTGCCTATATTGGTCTTTATTTTAAATCGGTTTTACACTCACACCGGCATCGACGTCATGAAAGAATGGAATTAACATCTGCCTTCATAAAGATAAAGCTCCATTTTAAGAGCAAAATAAGCGCGATATACACATTTAGTTGAAGGTGGACTTGTATAGTTCTGCACTAAATAGGAGAGCTCATTATTATAACGATTGAGTTTATTATTTTATATAAGACATATACAGGTGTATCTCAATAAATGAGAATGTCTTGGAAAACTTGATTCACTTCAATAGTTCAGGTTCAAGAAAATGCAAAACATGTATAGATTCGTGACACACAAAGTAAATTATTTCATAATTTTAGTTGTTATACTTTGGATGTACTGTAAATAGTTTACAGTTTAGGAAAACACAAAATTCACCACATGTGAAGTCGACAGCATATCCTAAGTCTGTAGCTAAACCCAGTCTATCTCCTAAACCGGCGGTCGGCAACACGTGGCTCCAGAGACGCATGCGGCTCTTTAAGCGAAATCTAGTGGCTGCCTGGAGCTTTATAAAAAAACTTTGAAAATGGAAAAAGATTTTGATAGTAGGCTAATATCGCTCAAATAGATATAGATATGTGTTGCAGCTCTGAAAAAGGAGAGCTGCGGTGATGGTTTTTTTAAACGTACACTTTATTTATGCTTTTAACAGTCTCGACAAACACAGACACATCTCCGTCCAACTCCGTGCCTTCTTTCGTCTCGTTCGACTCGAGAGGCGTTCAAAGACAGCCTCAGAAAAACGGAAAGATCCCTTCACTGACACTAAGAAAAGCGAAAATAATGCATCAAAACAAAAAATCAAGCAAGTAAATTACAACAGTGAAACTATGCATGTAAATGTAGATATGGATTAAATTGTACCCACTGATGATGACATAAATTACATGCAGCGCTAACCAGATTACTTTTGCAATGCCAGGCAACACACATACAGATGATGAGATTTTGTGTGGATGGAGACATTAGCGGCCCTTCAAATGCATTCAACCACAAACTGAGGTATTGCGGCCCAATGCTAGATTGAGAACTATGAGGAGACATTAACACACCAATCCCGGTGATCTCTTTTTAACTTTCAACCCTTTTGTGATGCTGAATTCAATACGCAGGAAGTTTTTTCACACATTGCATAAAACTTTTCCAACCCAAATATTATCTCAAAAAACACTCATTGTTGAAAATGACTGAATAAAAATATGAATAACAAATATTAATTTGATGGACTGAATTGTGTTTAAAGAATGCAATGTTTGTTAACACAACTATAAAATAGGAGGCAAAAAGAACAATTACATTGCACATGACTAGTGTTATTTATGCAAATCGCAAAAATCTGCAAGTAATTGGCGTCTGCCAAAAAGGGTTACAATTGTCCAAAGATGCCAGTTGATTTTAACATTAATGTTGTCTTTCATAGCTTCGTACTGCGTGTCATGTGACTGCTTTTTCCCATCATTGACTAGGGAGATAAAAATATGATTATTATTGTGATTATTATTATGCTTATGATTCATTCATTCATTCATTCATCTTCCGTACCGCTTGATCCTCACTAGGGTCGCGGGGGGTGCTGGAGCCTATCCCAGCTGTCTCCGGGCAGTAGGCGGGGGACACCCTGAATCGGTTGCCAGCCAATCGCAGGGCACACATAGACGAACAACCATCCACGCTCACACTCACACCTAGGGACAATTTAGAGTGTTCAATCAGCCTGCCATGCATATTTTTGGAATGTGGGAGGAAACCGGAGCACCCGGAGAAAACCCACGCAGGCCCGGGGAGAACATGCAAACACCACACAGGGAGGCCAGAGCTGGAATCGAACCTGGTACCTCTGCACTGTGAAGCCGAAGTGCTAACCACTGGACTACCGGGCCGTCCTATGCTTATGATGATTGTTATTATTTTTTTCATTGTTTTCAAAACAGCATCAGCCGAGATTGAAGATACATTAACACCGCAAGCTCCCTCGTACTGCGTGTCCTGTGACTGCTTCTTCCGGTCATTGACCAGAGAGAACAAAACTGTGGCTCTCTCTAATGCTAGTTCAGCGATACAGGGAGAGGAAGAAACATGGCTAGTACTTATAAATAACCCTGAAATTACAGACATTCAAAGGCTCTCAGCTAATTTAGATCAGCAGGAAGGGAACATTTCAGCTACCCTTTTGAGATCGCGAGAGTTGGAAATTGCATAAAGGGCGAGATCCAGGACATTTCCCATATAAGTGCTTCAAAAACAACATCCTCAAGTCACAGTCAGCACGGCATAGATGGCGATGCACTTGTAAAGACGCCATCCCGAAATGCGTTTAAGTGGGGCCTGGAGGAAAAGGCAAGCACAGTCTGCTCTGAAAAATGTATTTATGATATGACTCTAATATCATCATCTGGTGCGTGAGAATGATGGTTTGTTTATATGTGCCCTGTGATTAGCATACGACCGGTCAAGCGTGAAAACGACCTCTCGCCCAAAGTTCGCCGAGATAGGCCCCATCTCACCCGCGACCCAAATGAGCACGATCACGATAGAAAAATGGAAGGATGGATGTTCAAGATCAACTGAGAAGTAGGTCAGTAGTTTTTCACCACAACACACATGAGTGCCACAAAATTCAAAGTCGGCCATCTGTCCATGGAGCCGAACGATCGACCCCGAAGCGGTGGTTCGGTAGATTTCGGCCGTGATGGAGGGATGAAGATGAGCGGGGGGAGGGTGGGGGCTCACTGGGGGTGCATTCACAGCTTATTACGTACGAGAGTCAGCAAAAAGCCTCGCTTGAGAAAGACGCAGGCGGGGCCCGTGATGCTGTGCATCATGTTGCTGTTCTTCACTAACGTCCCGAAAGGCTCTTTGAATAGCTCCTCTTTCACTTCCTCATCTTCCTCTTCATCCTCTTCCTGCCGTTGCGCACCCCTGAGGCCCCTCACTTCACGCCCCAGGGACCAGTCTGACACCCCCTTTAGAGGCAGACCACGTTGTTAGCCTCGTCTTCAGTCAGCCGTGTTTGTTAAAACTCGAAGCATAATGACATCTTTCATGAAAGTGAACGTGTCATAGAAGCTTTTGAAAGGTTTCTATTTGAAAGATGTGACTTGCCTTGAACTTTTTCAGCTCATACCGACCTACAGTAAGGGCACAGCGTTCATTAATGGAGATATTTTTGTCCCCAATGTAAAACCGATAGCAGATGTGGGGATATGGAATAGTGTTATAAGCTCGTGTTCTACTGATCATACCATCAATTCATCGAGTAATCGAATCAAATTGATTCGGCAGCATTGAACACAATAGCGTGTGTGTCAGGTTCAGGTGTTATTTTTGTCCATTTGGGGTCACCATCATCACGTTTTACTGTAGTATCCGTGTCTTTGAGAGGTTATGGCTTTAAAACATTCTTTTATTCCTCCATCTATGAAGATAAAGAATGCAACTATATCGGTTAGTGTGCACTGCACTGAATTACAGTAATTACTTTCTTGGGACTGTGTCTTTCAGGGATTGCGGTGTATGTCGCCCAGAGGTGTGCATGATGCTGCCGATTGTAAACCGCAGAATATAAAATAAGAAGGTTAGGCCAGTCCTGGTAAGTGATGTGGGCATCAGCGACACACATACCAAATGTTATCTTGTGTGAAATGATGCCCAACGTTGGACATTCCATCTTTGACGGACTCTTCCATCCTCTTTGGTGCCATTTCCACACGTGTTACGAAGTTTTCATGCAAAACAATTAAAGGGCACACTGTGTTTTAGATTTTTCTTCCGTAAATGAGCTACTGCGCACTACACATCCATGTACCGCAGACCCAATGCAGATTACGGCTTTCATGACCATGACACCCGGAGGCGGAGCTAGATTACTTGTTCTCAAACAGCTCGGAGGCTGAAGAGAAAAGCGGCAGTTAATTTGTGTTTTCCCTTGTGGAGGCTGCACTTCAAAACTTGTCAGTTAGGCCTCTGTTTTAATGCCCAGCACGCGTCTAGTGCTCACGGGTGAAGTTTTCTTTCTTTTGGTGTGTTCAGAGATGAGTGCAGTTACAAACGGGTGTTTGCGCCATTGTTGGCGTGAACACAGTCGACTAGCTTCCCGGCCATTGGAAGTGTCTGCTCTCATTCTCGTTAAATGCCGTGACGAGAGGCACACCGTCTTTCACATTGGGGAAGCAGAAATAAGAGTTGGAGCCCATGCGGAAGATCAAGATTGTGCAAAGGACGTTTACACGGAAATACAACCAGATCTCCATGGAAGGAAGATGCACACGTCCACAAAGCTCAAAATCCGCTGAGGGTGTGCCAAAGATTTAGGAGTGGCAGGGGCGTGCAAAACAAAACTGTATTCGGTCTGCCGGAGTGTCCAGCAAGGTGCAAATTCCCAAATGCTGCAAACTCGGCTTTCACTGGCATGAATATCAAGTTGTTCCAGTTTTAATGTCAGAGTGCACCTGCGTTGTCTACGAAAATAGAGGCCTTAACTCATTTACACCCTCTGAAGTACAAATACGTCAATTAGCGCATAGCCGCTCCCTCCCCATGACGTCAATCATGTTTTTTTCATGGGGGAGGGTGCAAGCGAGTCTGATGCAACTTCTCACCACAGGATTAGGCTTGACAGCAATGTTAAATAGCAAAAAAATTGCAATGGTGGCAGTGGTGCAAAAATCAACCAGGCTCACGCCGCAGAAGTAGTAGAAAGGGCGTACAGTGAAGGAGGGGCGTATGTGGATAGTGGATTGGAACATTAGCAACTGGCAACGATGGAGAAAAGGAAATAACTAACTAAAAATGATTTTTTTTTCGGTATAAAAGCGTCCTCGAAACAAAACAACAAATGAGATGGTGTTTGTGTGGAAGAGAAAATGACGCTTCGGTCACGTAATCGAAAGCGGCACCCGTCAAACGAACGAAACAAACGTCGGCCTGCACAAACATGGCATGCTACACGTGGCCCGCATAGCTCACGCCGAGTTTCGTGTTCATCTGATGAAGATGAACATGCTCCACGTCAGCGACCATCGCTTGGCAGAGCATTTTGTGCCTCCCGATGCCCCACATCGCCCACAAATCGTCTCCCCGGCGACTTCCAGCAATGACGGCAAAGAGGCTGCATTGCTTCGCATGCCCGACGCCGGGCAAACGTCAGCGATTCCATGGAATCGTCACGTAATGACGACGGCGAAAACGATGAATTGCAGAGCGATTTGGATCCCGATATGTCGGACGAATACGTGCCTTCGGACATAACGGAAAGCAGCTGAGAGTCCTCGCCAGAGCCGCTGGAACGAGGAGGTAACTGCTGACTAGCTTGCAAGTTCCCATTCAAAACTTCATCACTTCTTATGATTCATCAGTCACTTTTATGTACCGCTACATTCCCCGCTATACTATAAAGTTGCCAGTAACACTAATCATTTATGTACGGTTGATGTGTCTCGTAGATGTGGATGAAAATATGCGCCGTAAATGTGCTGACTTGCATGTCGCCATAGGTTTGGAAAAAAAAAAAAAACAGTACACATTTGGTCCGCTCAGCTCTGCTAAAACCACTAGTGTTAAATTCATATTCCATTTCATTTCAAAATGGATTCTGAGCAACGTGGAATGAATGATGTAAATAGCAGTGTGCGAGCATGTATGCGTGTGTGTGTGAGATGTTGAAATGTAAGTGGAACGCAACAGAATAAAAAAAATTCAAAAATAAAAGTGGTAATTGTACATACTAATTATAGATTGTCCAACCAGAAGCCAAAAGATGATGACTCCTCCCTCGCTTTGGTGGTGGAAAGAAAGGTAAATAAAATTATTGTACCTCACGCTGCAGCAACTGTGTACATACATCTACTGATGCCTAGTCTGGACACATCATCAGTGATGTTCCTGGATTCACTGGACGTTTCGGGTCTTTCAACTATCAGACGCCCTCCTCCAGGTGACCCAGCCGGGGTTGATCAAGTCCCAGCTTGTGTCCAGACAGCTAGCTAGCTACCATGACTCCATGGATCTCCTCTTTTGAGCCACAGCCATCTTGAGGCTCTTTCTGCCGCTTCAGTGGTATTCCGGATGGCTCTCCTTTTCCTCTCTCCATTGATGCCTAAGCTACAGTAGGCTCTGGCCAAGGAACGGGCTGCGAATCCTCTGCAACCAACCTCCACAGGGAAACACCTTGCTCTCCAACCAGCCAGCTGGCAGTCGCTGACCAGTCCTGCGTACTTGGAGAGCTTCCTCTCAAAGGCTTCTTCCAAGCGATCTTCCCACGGCACTGTCAGCTCCAGCAGCACTGCTTGTTTGGTGGACTCCGATACGAGGACAATGTCAGGTCGTAGGGTGGTAACTGCAATATGGCTGGGGAACTTCAGCTTTTTTTCAAGATCCACCAACAACTGCCAGTCTCTTGCAGATGTCAGGATGACTGCAGATGATGTTCTGCTGGCCGCGGTAGGCTTGTCCCCAGCTCTGACAAAGGCGATGGTTTTGTTGGAGGGGCGGAACTGTTTAGCCCATGCCAGCCCTGCGGTAATGGCTTCCGCGATAGTCTTAAGGACTTGATCATGCCTCCACCTGTACCGTCCATCTCCAAGTGCCCTTGTGCAGCCACTGAGGATGTGTTCCAGGGTTCCTCGCTTGGAGCACAGTGGGCATGCCGGTGTCTCTGCTATGCCCCATGTGTGCAGATTTGATGGGCTTGGGAGCACATCATAAACTGCCTGGATGAGGAATTTAATGCGTTGCGGCTCTGCTTTCCAAAGCTCTGCCCAGGTCACTTTCCTCTCAACTGCGTTCTCCCATCTTGTCCAAGCACCCTGTTGTTTCATTCCCACAGCCTTGCAGGTTCTTGTGTCCTCCACTGCTGCTCTCACCTCATCCTGGACAAGACGTCGCCCCTCCTTCCCCTTGGTGTTCAGCTGGGGAGATGGAAAGGATCCTAGCCCAGCTCGTCCTCGTGTGACCACTCCAGTCAAGCACCTGTGCCGGAGCCTTGCATCTGCCTCTTCAACCGCTTCCTCTGCCCTCCATTTCCTGCCAGTCCTCACTTGGATCCCAGCCTTAGCCACCTTCGGATCTCTTGAGTCCCTGTATTGAACCACTTCTCTGGCTCTGGTGACCTTAAATTCCTCCTCCAAGGATTTGAAGGGCAGTTGCAGTTTGTTGCTGTTTCCGTCGAGAGCGATGCTGCTCAGGCTCTTTGGAAGTCCTAGCCATCTCCGGAGGTGGCTGCTGACCTTCCTCTCTAAGGTCTCAACTGTCGAGATGGGGACGGAGTAGACCAGGAGGGGCCACAGGATCCTGGGAAGAATGCCGTGCTGGTATACCCAGGCTTTAAACTTCCCCGGTAGGCCTGACTTGTCCACTGATTTCAGCCAGCCATCCAACTCCGTGCATGTCGACTGGATAGATTTTGTGTCTCTCAGAGAGCAGTCGAAAACCTTCCCTAGGCTCTTGACCGGCTTCTCTGAGATTGATGGAATGGCTGTGCCTGAGATGGTGAACCGGAACTTGTTTTCCACCTTCCCTTTCCTTAGCACCATAGATCTTGATTTGGCGGGTTTGAAACGCATCCGGGCCCACGCCACCAGTTTTTCAAGACCCTTCAGAATCCACCGGCAGCCTGGGACTGATTCTGTCGTGACTGTGAGGTCATCCATGAATGCCCTGATGGGTGGTTGCCGTTGTCCGGAGTTCGTGCGGGGCCCTCTGCACTCTGGCTCAGCAGATTTTGTGAGCATGTTCATGGCTAGCGAGAACAGTGTCACAGAGATAGTACACCCTGTGATGATGCCGATCTCCACCTTGTGCCAACTGGATGTCATTGCTCCTGAAGAGATCCTCATCCTGAAATTGCTGTAATAATCAGCGATGAGATCTCTGCATCTGCTGGGTACATGATGCTTTATCAGAGTGAGCTGGACGAGCTTGTGTGGAATGGAGCCGAATGCATTTGCCAGGTCAAGCCACAGCACTGATAGGTTACCTTTGTTCTCTCTGGCCTCCCGAATAAGCTGTGTGACCACACCGGTATGTTCCAAACATCCTGAAATTCCCGAGATGCCACCTTTCTGGACAGATGTATCGATGTAGGAGTTCTTTGCCAGGTAGGTACACAGCCGCTTGGAAACAACACTGAAGAAAACCTTTGCCTCAACACACAGCAGGGAGATGATGCGGAACTGGTCTAGCTGAGTGGAGTTTTCCTCCTTCGGGATCCATACCCCTTCAGCCATTCTCCATTGTTCAGGGATCCTTCCCCTTCTCCAGAAGACTCGCAGGATTGTCCACAGACGCAGCAGGAGTTTGGGACAGTTCTTGTACACTTTGTATGAAGTGCCACTCGGTCCTGGAGCAGAGCTCGCCCTTGCTCTGCGGACAACCTCCCTGACTTCCTTTAGCTGCAGCTCCGACATGTCGAACTGCTCTTCAGGTTCAGGGGGGTCTATGAGGATGTTGCATTCTCCCAGCTCCTGCTCTCTTGCGGGGTCGCTGTACGTCTGCTTCAGATGTTGGTTTATGATTTCCTGCGAGGAGACCAGATTGCCACTCCGCTTCTGCCCCAGCAAATCCTTCGTGAACTTGAAGGGGTTAGCGATGAAAGCAGCACGCTTCCGTGCCCTCTCGCGTCGCCGCCTCCGGTGCCACTCTGCACGGCGGAGAACTCTAATCTTTTTCCGTAGGATGCACATTAGCTGGGCCAGGCCAGTGCGTTCCTCTTGTCCTGCCGCCTTGTACTGGGACTTCAGCGTTTTCATCTCCTGCCTGATGTTGTGGATCCTTACCGCTCTTTGATTCTTTGCGTACGTTGTTCCCGGGCTTTTCTTCTCCTCCTCGCCAAACCTTTCTGCTGCGAAGCTGACAATATATTTGCAACTTTTTATGTTTCTATAATTTATAGGTCGTGCATCTGGACGTGGTGGGATGAATCGATGTGGTGACAAACTGGATGGAAGCCAAAAGCCATCTCCTCCACAGCTGCACTTTTGTTCATAGTTCAATAGTTGTGTGCAAATAAATTATTTTGCTACAAAAACATCATTTGTAATGTTCTTTTGTAGGAGGAACACATTATTGAGGTATTTGAGCTGTCACAAAAGCAAAAAATAGTGTAAAACTTAAATGCATGCTTTTACAAAAAGCTCCTTTTCTCTGGATTTCTGCAGAAAATCGGCCTTTTCCATAAAACTTAGCAGTTTTCTAATGCTGATTGCCAACGAACGGAGAAAGATAGAAAGAAACTTTTTTCTGCTGAAAGAAGAGAGTCTCGCCTTTCTTTTGACAGGTTGTATGTATATGTAGCCATAGAACAGAAAATTCTGTAGGCCTTGAGGGGGTTGCTCCAGTGAAAAGGGGTGGTATTCAACGAGTTAATGTGTGTGGCTGTAACACGCAGCAGGCCTATCGCCATGTGGACAACTTAGCCAAACATTAAAGAAAGTGATGCTAATCAGAAAATAATGTTGTCAACGCGGGTAACTAATGGCAGGATGTGCATAACTGCTTTGCTTTTTGCTTTGACGCTTCAGTGTAACCGTGATCGCCACTTGAAAATAGCAAACTGGGTGTGAGGACCGTATCACATCAATTTACCCAACTGTTGCAACACAATCCAGCAAAATTCTGAACAGCTTCTTTTGGTTGTCGTCAACTTGACACAGTGTCACACTTGACCTGACCCAACTATTTGTATACTATATGGACTTTGTAGTCTGTTTTCTACAATATGTCTCCTTTTAAATATGAACACAAACGGAAAAGCCTCTAAAAATAGCGTGCCCACTAGCCAATCAATATCCTGTCAATAGCCAAAATCCTGTCAGTGACCCAATTGAAACCATCATGCCATTTGGTTCCCATGCCCTCACTTTCATGCTATGTCTACTCTTCATGCATCTGACACTCTCTTGCATCATCTTGAGTCTAAATTCCAGTCAAAAGTTGCACCATGTTTAGAATTCACATTTAAAAAAATAAATCAGATTAAAAAATAATTGTTTGTTTGTCGAAGTCAATTTGAGAGAGAGGAAAAAGGCTAAAAGTTTTAATTTGACATATTCATTCAAATTACACAAAATGAACCTGAAATAAAGACTCAAACGGGCCCTGACAATAAAACGCTTTTCTGGGTTAGATGCTTAACAGGCTCAGCCGGCATGCTCAAATCAGTTTGATTTAAAAGGGAAAATTACGACTGAAAATCAGGAACTATGGTATGCTGTCAACTGTCAATGTTTGCCAATTATAATACTTCGGTTCTTACCTTCCTCATTTTCTCTTTCATGGATGATTTGGTGCAGTTGCCCATCACCAGGTAAGCGCTTTGTTACAGCTGCCGCTGTTGTGAAAGTGCTACAGTATGTAAATCAGCTGTATTGTATCACCCGACCTCCCAACTCTCTCTTCTTCTCTCCAACACTATTTTCTCAAGTGCCTCTTCACTTTATTCCTTCTGGTCTCCTCACTAGCTGCCGGTCTCCAAAGTCCAGCTACTCCAGTTGTGGAGAAAAACTTCAGAGGTTTCCCCGTACTGCGGCGTGAGGCCGCACAGTGATGAGGAGCGCCTCTAATCTATACCGGTATTCACAAAGCCGACTGACTCCGCCCACTTTTGGCTTTCCCAAAGTGTCGTCGCCACACATCAACTCAAGTGCCAACTGAACACTTCACATGGTGCATGTCTATTTCTCTTTTTCACACTGATGATGTGCTGTAATCTCTCTAGTATCAGCACCCAAATGACTTCATCTGCGGCAAAACCACTTTTAGGAGGAGTTAAGAGGGCAAAAACAGAAGGGGATTAATCGTTGCCGTATCAGATTAAAGGAGTGGATGTGATGATGAAATGGAGAGATGAAAGGGTACAGGGCAAGATAAAAAAACCCGCAAGAACTGTGCATCTGCTATTTTATCGCAATAACTGAAATGCAATGTGATTGTAATGTAAGCGACGACTAGTGCAGCGGGTTGGTTCACTAAAATAAAACAACTAGCAATTTGCATCTCCTCCTAAATCAGCAAACAATGGTGGTGTCTCTGATGAGGTTTTGTACGAACATTACGAATGATGAGTGTATGTGAGAAGGAGGGTGAACATGAGAACAGTGTGGATGAAACCGGCCACGGGAATAGAAGAAAACTACTGCCTTCAACTGCAAAAAAATAAAAATAAAAAAAAGTAACGTCAATATAAGAGTGTCCAGAATTTCTGTTTTGGACTGCTGAAGTACGCTAGAGAGCGCCAGAGACACAAGGTGTCATCACATGGTCACAAAGATGGGACGCTTTCATTTAGCTATCCAGCCCCATCTCCATTAAATGAATAACAAAAATATACAGTATGCTGTTAATGATTATCCATCCATCCAATCTTTATACCGCTAAAATGAATTAAAAGGGTATTGTGAATGATTTCATTAATGATATCAATTAGATCCATCAATAACTCAAACATGATGATGTGTGGCTGTGTGGCCAACATTGATGGAAACTAGTCTAGTGTGATCAGTGGGGTTGGATCGCAGGGCAGACACATCAATACATCGATGAAATGGGTGTATCATTACAGTACACCCCCTACTAACTAGCGGTGGTAGATGATATTCCATGAGCTATAAATGTTTACTTTATCTGCAACATGCAGTTGAGTAATATAAGGTAAGATAACCTTTATTTGTCCCACACTGGGGAAATTTGCAGTCTACTGCAGCAAAATTGGCGGGAGGGGACAAAGTGTTTCATTGCACAAAATAAATGTTTCAGAAATTGAACTGTACTGCACAAAAAAAACCAAACAAACACACACCAAATGAACTGGTCCGGTCAAAGAGTGCTTCCAGGTTGTATACACTGCTGACGTCCATTTTGAAAGTCAAGATCCGCCACAAAGCGTCATTAGATATTGTTCGGGCCTGATAACATGATCAGCTGTCCACTTTTAGTAACCGCTATCCCTCAATGGGTTCACGTTGGCTGTAATTGTCGGGGTGAAAAATTCGGGAAAGGTTTCTTTCGGCTTCCAAAAATTAAACAGACTAGGGATTTCACGCCCACCCGAAAGAAAAGCTAACAACGAAGACAACTTTGGCTGTTAACCCCTCCCTGTGGGCTGCTGCTATTGTTGCAAAGCACAAAGACCTCCGTCAGTTCCGAAAGTCAAGCAAACCAGGGATTCGACGTCCACCCAGAAGAATGGTGAACGACAAAGATGACTTTGGCTGTCCACGCCTCCTTTTCACCGCATACTGTTGCTATGGCTACATCACTGGTGATGAGGATTCTGGGGAGAGCTTCACACTTAAATACAGACGTGCTGTTGTTTCCCGTGTCCTCGTCATTCAAGAAGATAAGCATACAACATCACGGACTTCTCCCTGACTGTTGGGCATCATGAGGTCTCTATGCTCTCACTCATTGCAGGCCAACAGGTGCCCATGCATGCATTGATAATGCAGCGTAACCAACCCCAATGCTCTTACTTTATTTCTTTCCAATTGATAAATACACCTTATAATACACTCTTTCTTTTTCGTTAATGGATGCTACAGCTACTTGTTGCTTTCAAGCTTAGCTTGTAGCAGACGTGTACGGATTGCAGCATGACGCCTTTGATCCACAGGTGAAAAGGACACTTTGATTCGCTCCTCTTCCATCTATAACTGTTTCAGATAACCAAGTGTATGCAGGAAAGTGGTTCAGATTGCACGGTTGGCTGTGTCTCATGTGTTGTCTTGTATTATTTTGTCATTTTTTTTATTAACTTTTCTTTTGATGGCGGCGCGGACACCCGGAGCGGCTCCTCTTGCTTTATGTTTACAGGGAAGGAATTTCAGCTGTGCCGTCACATACAGCACATTTGACAAAAAAAGTTGTATTCAATTCAATTCAATTGTAAAAAAAAAGGTTTAAGTCCAATCACATGATGAACAGCTCCCACCAATTCTGTTCAACACCACCTTTTTCTTTTTTATGCCAATACTAAATTTGTATGAGTCCTTGTGACTTGTAGCAATGCCATCCAAATGTCACTTAATGACAGTATGACTCTGCGATCGCTTTCTTCAGTTTTCTTTTCTCTTATTATACAGTGCGTCATGTCTTCACAAAGTTACTTTACATGAATTTCCTGTGGACTGAACTCTTCAAGGAGTCACCCAGGTGAGTGTGAGACAAACAGACGCCAGCAGCTAATGGAAACAGTTATAACTGATTAATTAGCAGCTCAGTTCCCTCTTCTCACATTTCAATTCATCATCTAAATAGATTTGTGTGTGTGTGTGTGTGTGTGTGTCCACGCACAGGCGCGCGCGAGAGCGTGCAGATTGAGTACTGCTCTGGTTTCAGATGTTCAGTAACTTCAACAACTGGTGTCGTCTAACAAGAGCTGTGAGTCAGAGATTGGCAATGTAAGGAATAAGGGATGAGGGGTTCGCCGTATTTAATACCAAGTAAATAATCATTATCCAATCTTATTCATTTGACACAACCTAATATCCATCCATCCATTTCCCGATCCACTTTTCCTCACAAGGGTCGCAAGGGCGTGCTGGAGCCTATTCCAGCTGTCTTCAGGCAGTAGGCGGGGGCACCCTGAACCGGTTGCAATCCAATCATACAGCACACAGACGAACAACCATCCACGTTCACATGCAAACCTAGGGACAATTTAGAGTATTCCATTAACCCACCATGCATGATTTTGGAATGTGGGAGGAAATCGGAGTACACAGAAAAAACCCACGCAGGCCCCTGGAGAACATGCAAACAGACGGGAGTCCGGAGCTGGAATTGAACCCGGTACCTCTGGACCGTGAGGTCAACGCGCTAACCACTCGGTCAACAACCGAATATGCTACGCAATAAATAAATAAATAAATAAATAAATAAATAGTGCTGGAAGACATTTCAAAAGCTCATCAAACAAAGCGAGAATTTTCTGGTATGAAGCCTCCCTAAGCAGCAGCGCTTTCTGGCATGTACTTTACGTGTGGCTACACAGGGCAGAATAGCTCGATACAATGTGATGCAAAATCTTTTAAAAAATGGTTGTCCATTGTGTAATCAGTGTCATGACACGTCAATTATTGGTATTGTTGTGGGGAATTTGCACTTTCGTCTGGAGTTGCTCACTGCAGAATCGATGCAGGGTGAGGGTGGGGGTCTTGGGGAAAGCTGGGAAATGAATGTTACACTTTTCGCCAATGTGGAGAGGAAAAGGTCAATGTAAACAGGTGCGCAACTTTGAAAGAAAAGAGGAGGATTAACAAGCAGGTATAACGAGTGAATACAGATCCATTCTTAATGTCGGAATGTCGTTATTTTATGTGGGGAACTTGAAATGGAAACCTCTCAGGTAACATTTGATCTGATCCAGGGCGGTTTGCAATTGCCAAGAGCAACTTTGATTTGAAGTGAGAGGTTTTCTCCAATTGCAAGTTGTAGCGTTCTCTGCTTTTTGGGGTTCAAAATTGAATCGGTCTTACCTACAAGTTCGTATTTTAATATGTCAGCGTTTGGCCAAATACACAAGCTCGGACATCCATTGTGCTTGCTACCTTATCGTTTTTATTCCCCTTTCTTCTTTTTTTTTTAAACTTACTGGTGTTGTGTAACACTTGCTGGCATGATTTGTATGACTTCAGTTGACTTTGTGTGGGTTGAGTGTCCATCAGTGCAAGCAGGAAATGAGCTCCTAATTAAATACAGACACTTGTTTCTTTCCACTCCTTCCCGATTGCACAGAGACTCTCTCACTCTCGTTTTTGGACCCGTCGCGTCACAACTGATGTCAGCCGTTTTCCTTTTTCTGGAGATTTCCTGGTGACGTCAGCATGTTTTATAATTTTCAGTCTAAGAGGGAATCGGAATGACTCACAGCACTATCTTATGTGCCTCTCTTTTTTTTTTTCAATAGTTTCAAGCATCATGATTCCTTCATTCTGAGCCAACACAGACAGATGCGGAATGTATATGTACATGAATATGTGATGCGAGGGCCCTCCCTCGTGTGTTTTGCTTCTCTTGTGTCAAGACACCATGTGATGGAAAGCCAGTGTACAATGGCCGCCGGGGTATGGATGTATCATCATATCCCTGACTGAGCGTGGCCCTATCTCTTACGGATTACACTTTCCTAACATTTCCTAAAGCAAGTAAAGGAGATTAAATCCTCTCCAACACACGCAATCACATCCTTACCATTGAAGCTCCCGCCATGCACTCTAGGTTTAATGAGATGGAATGTAACCGCTGTTGCCGTATTAAATGCAGCTCTGTGCCTTGAAATGTAAGATGTCAGATGTAGGGGATGAATTGCAAAGCAAAATCTACAACTCTAGGATGGGTTGAATGTATGAATCAATATCGGCCAATGATCTCACTCCATCACTATGCAACAACTATTCGAGAGTTACTGATGAGGTGAGAGAGGAGTTGAGACAGAGCAATGATTTGTTAATATGAATCCCAGTGCAGATTTCTAGGTAGGACACACTCCCACCACAATAGAGTACCTGGACAAAAACCACGCAGGTCCGGGGAGAACATGCAAACTCCACACAGGGAGGCCGGAGCCGGATTCCAATCTATGAACTCTGCACTGTGAGGCCGACACGCTAACACCAGACATGTCCAGCTCCGGGCCTGGAGGGCCACGGTGCTGCCTGTTTTCCAGCTCTCCCGCCTGCAACGCACCTGATTCAGATGATCAGCTCATCAGACAGCTCTGAAGCAGCATTAGAACGATCCTGATTATTTGAATCAGGTGTGTTGCTCATGGAAGAGCTGAAAAACAGGCAGGACAGTGTCCCTTGAGGACAGACTTTGGTCCCCCCTGCGCTAACCCGTCAACCAGCAGCCCCCCAACCCCCAACCTATTAAAAAGTTAATTCCACAGATGCCCTAAATTGACAACAAAACTTGTCATGGAGAATACACCTAGAAAGAATCAAAATGTTTTGGTGGTCGAATGTTACGCGTGATTAATTTCAGTACAGTGACCTGCTTCAATCTTGTTGATTTCAACGTTTGAACAGTCAAATCTTAAGAGGACATTGTCACACCTGTCAACTTTTCGGAGCGCCAACCTGTATAAACAACCAAAAAAATCCTTATAAAGAGCAAAAAATCCTTATAACATACCAAAGCATTTTAGATGTCAAAATAACGGCAGAAAAAACCCCACGAAATTTTCAATGATATTTATTGTAGATTACCATAATACAATGTCTGGTTAATGTCTAATCATCATTCTACTTAGTGGCATTACTGTGTTCAGAGTTGTATTCCTGCGTTACTTTTTTCACCAACTCCAAATCGTTTGGAGTTGGTGAAAAAAATAAAATTCTGGATCCGTATGATTTGTGCGATACGGCCATATACGTAAGATTCACCACAAAATCCGTATCAACTTTGGCAAACCGTATGAGTTGACAGGTATGCATTGTAATGGGAAAAGTCCACATTCAAGCATTTGAGGATCAGGTCGCGTTTTTACGACTTGTAGTGTAATACATATGCTAAGCATTATATATATTTAATATGAAAAAAAATCAAATTCTCAGAGTCGCAAAGAGCACCTTCACCATCACTCCACCTTGCCCTATTCATTTAGCTCCACTCTGCTCTATTCACTTTGCACCCTCTGGCCATCTATACCTCTTTGTCATCGTAGTAGCAAGCGAGGTCCTTTTTTACTCTCAGGTCGACGTTTACATTACAGTATGTGTGGTTCTAAATGGACAAAGTGAATTAGCGAAAAGTAATGGAAACATGAGGATCTTTTTTTATGGGTCGAATGGTGCGCGCAGCACAAAAAATGGATGCCAATTCATTTTCATGCCACAAGAGAGCTCGATTCCTCTACTCAGCGAATACCAAGGGTCGGCTAGTAGTTCCTGGCTCACATAAAGTATTTGTTGTTTTATCCGGAAAAATGGCAACACACACCACAGCTGGCATTTAGCTACCTGTCCAAATACAGAGTCCACGATGGGCAGCAAGTCGACAGGCTCCAACTCCTCCACCTGCTCCCTTATGCTGACATTCCTCTGCCTTCCCTCCATCATCTGCTCCAGCCTCTCTTCCAGCGTTCGCCCGTTTTCGGAAGCTGCCTTCAAGAGGTGGACGCCTTTGTGATGGTGCTCAGGTTGCTCTGTGGACACTTGGATGTCTGCTGTGATGCCTCCTCCATGCTCATCGGTGCGCTTCCTCTGCTTCTCTACCTTCTTCTTAATGGAAGCCTGGACCTGTAGTGAGAAAAGCGGTTGGAGAACCCCAGGTCAGACTTGCATTTAGTCTTAAAACAATCAATTTGTACTGCTTTTAATAAGGTGTGGAAATGAGGGACCGAACATAATCATATACCGTGGTAACACACTTCAACTACTGCCCGGGGACCAATTGTGGCCCATTAGTGTTTTTTAGACGCCCTTAGCGTATACTGAAATTAAAATTTGACACTGCCGGCGTCGTTTATCTTCATTATAATACGGCAATTGGGAAGCCTATCTAATAAGCTGATGTGAGCTATTTAAAATCTGCGTTTTTATCAAAAGCATTAGCACTGTTGAACGAAGACAAAAATAATGACGTTCAAACACCCCCCCCCCCCCCAAAATGGGCAAACATATCAGCTGCTGTTTGTTTCTAAGGTGTTTCATGAAATGTTTTGTAAAAGATATGTTCATTAAATGTCAACATTTTCCTAGTGTTCTTGTGCTTCTTTAGACCAAAAGAAAGGAAAGACATATTATTTTGGTTATTTATAGCAGAGTACGGAATAATTTTTAATGGTCCGGCCCTCTACATACGACATCTACCGATGCCGTATGTGGCCAATGTGAAATGAGTTTGACAGCCCTTGCATAACGTATCGTTTATCACCACTGTTCCCAGGTTTGAAATAAGGCCAGTACAAATAAAACCAAACAGTTCAAATAAACTATTGAGATGGAGAATCTAGGCTGGCTGAAACATGTTTTCACTATCCAACAAATATAACATTCAGTGATTGTGTGTGCAGAGGATATGGAATAAACACACACCTGTTTGGCGGTCCTCTCCTGTGGCACGCTCATGGCTGCAGCACCGCCTCCCGCGGCCGCCGACTCTCGAATGATCATGAACATCTCGATGTGGCACAGGCGCATGCACCCTCTCTCACTGCCGAGATAGCCCACCCCCTCCCTCTCCTGTTTCTCTAAGTCACTCTCCGCTCTGTTTTTATTTTAAAAATGCAAAAATCCAGCACAAGTCAGTTCAGAAAAAGGTCAGTCAACAAGGCCTTTTCCGTTAGCAGTTGTCACACTCAAGTTCAAATCTGAATGTTTGTTCATCCCTCACTGTGGGCCTGTTCCGAGTTGAGCGCTTCCTCCGCCACTGCGCTTTCTTCTGGGCAAATTTCTCTCTTCATGGCTTTTTATCGTCAGCTTTTGTCTTGGCCCCAGGATTAAGTTCCTGCATCTCTGCTGCCATCGCTCTCTACCTGGCTGCCTTTTAGGTGACACCCTATACCTCCGGCGCTTTACGTCTCACCCTTTCTACCTGTAGCACGGTGACCTTGTTCCTTAACTTCCTCCTCTTTTTCAACATGGCCATCGAGGGATACCACTCACTTTACCTGCAAAGTAAGACATCCTGCCTAATGTGTTTTGCACCCTCAAAATCCAAATTCTGGGTACTTTTTCCACCTCTACACTATCGTTTCATCTTGATAGCAATCCTCATTAGGCTTAGAATGGGGTAGAAAATTTCCATTCCATTATCATTGGAAAATTAAGATCAGGAATGCTGGAATATTTCACACTTGAAACACTCCATGCAAATTATGTGAATTTACTGGGTAATTTAATTGAACTGTATCATATTTTAACATTTTAGTGTGCCGTAAAACAAACACAGAGACCGAAATCCAGGCAACATAGAGTCTGGGCATCCTTGTCCACACGTGAGGCCGGGTGCTTGAGTTTTTTTCTTACTCTACTCGAGTGGCGGTGTATCAGAAGCTTGTTCTTAGCTAGCATTTCATCTCACAACGCCCATCCATCCATCCATCCATTCATCATCTACCGCTTATCCGGGGCCGGGTCGCAGGGGCAACAGCTTTAGCAGGGAAGCCCAGACTTCCCTCTCCCTAGCTACTCCGTCCAGCTCTCCCCGGGGGATCCCGAGTCGTTCCCAGGCAAACTAGGTGACATAGTCTCTCCAGCGTGTCCTGGGTCTTCCTCGGGGTCTCCTCCTGGTGGGGCATGACCGGAACACCTCACCGGGGAGGCGCTCAGGAGGCATCCAAATCAGATGCCCAAGCCACCTCATCTGGCTCCTCTCGATATGGAGGAGAAGCGGCTCGACTCTGAGCCCCTCCCGGATGACCGAGCTTCTCACCTTATCTCTAAGGGAGAGCCCGGACACCCTGCGGAGAAAACTCATTTCGGCCGCTGTATCCGGGATCTCGTTCTTTCGGTCACGACCCATAGCTCGTGACCATAGATGAGGGTTGGAGCGTAGATTTACCGGTAAATTGAAAGCTTCGCCCTTTGGCTCAGCTCCTTCTTCACCACGACAGACCGATACAACGTCCGCATCACAGCAGACGCTGCACCGATCCGCCTGTCGATCTCCCGCTCCCTCCTGCCCCCACTCGTGAACAAGACCCCAAGATACTTTAACTCCTCCACTTGGGGCAAGATCTCCTCCCCGACCCGGAGGGGGCACTCCACCCTTTTCCGACTGAGGACCATGGTTTCAGATTTGGAGGTGCTGATCTTCATCCCAACCGCTTCACACTCGGCTGAGAAACGCTCCAGTGAGAGTTGGAGAGCCCCGTTTGAAGGAGCCAACAGCACCACATCATCTGCAAAAAGCAGGGATGCAATACTGAGGCCCCCAAAACGGATCCCCTCAACGCTTTGGCTGCGCCTAGAAATTCTGTCCATAAAGGTTATGAACAGAATCGGCGACAAAGGGCAGCCTTGGCGGAGTCCTACCCCCACTGGAAACGATTCCGACTTACTGCCGGCAATGCGAACCAAACTCTGACATCGGTGGTATAGTGACAGAACAGCCCGTATCAGGGGGTTCGGTATCCCATACCCTCGAAGCACCCCCCACAGAACTCCCCGAGGGACACGGTCAAACGCCTTCTCTAAGTCCACAAAACACGTGTAGACTGGTTGGGCGAATTCCCATATACCCTCGAGAACCCTGCTAAGGGTGTAGAGCTGGTCCACTGTTCCACGGCCGGGACGAAAACCACACTGCTCCTCCTCAATCTGAGGCTCGACTTCCTCTCCAGCACCCCTGAATAGACCTTACCAGGGAGGCTGAGGAGTGTGATCCCTCTGTAGTTGGAACACACCCTCCGGTCCCCCTTTTTAAAAAGAGGGACTACCACCCCGGTCTGCCAATCCAGAGGAACTCTCCCTGTTGACCATGCGATGTTGCAGAGGCGTGTCAACCAGGACAGCCCCACAACATCCAGAGCCTTGAGGAACTCCGGGCGGATCTCATCCACCCCTGGGGCCTTGCCACCGAGGAGCTTTTTAACCACATCGGTGACTTCAACCACAGAGATAGGAGAGCCCACCTCAGAGTCCCCAGGCTCTGCTTCCTCCAAGGGAGACGTGTTGGTGGAGTTGAGGAGGTCTTCGAAGTACTCTGCCCACCGGTTCACAACGTCCCGAGTCGAAGTCAGCAGCGCCCCATCCCCATTGTACACAGTGTTAGTGGTGCACTGCTTCCCCCTCCTGAGACGTCGGATGGTGGACCAGAATTTCCTCGAAGCCGTCCGGAAGTCGGCTTCCATGGCCTCACCGAACTCTTCCTATGTTAGGGTTTTTGCCTCGGCGACCACCGAAGCCGCGGTCCGCTTGGCCAGTCGATACCCGTCAGCTGCCTCTGGGGTCCCACAGGCCATAAAGGCTCGATAGGACTCCTTCTTCAGCTTGACGGCATCCCTTACTGCTGGTGTCCACCAGCGAGTACGGGGATTGCCGCCACGACAGGCACCAACCACCTTACGGCCACAACTCAGACTGGCCGCCTCAACAATAGAGGCAGGGAACATGGTCCACTCGGGCTCAATGTCGCCCGCCTCCCCCGGAACATGGGAAAAGCTCTCTCGAAGGTGGGAGTTGAAACTCCTTCTGACAGGGGATTCCGCCAGCAAAAAATCAACCAAGCGAATCCGCCCACCGAAACTCAAAAATCTCTCCAGTAAAACACGATTCAACATGTATCTCAGGGGTGCAATATGATTCAAGGACGGTTTATTTTAAAGTGGAATGATTCCATTTGGCTTGATTAAATGGGATGACGATTTGGTTTGATGTGGTATGGTTCGATTTACCTCGCATTTTTTAAATCAATCAATTTTGCGAGGGTTGTTAACAACACTCTTCTATATTTATCTTTATTTTCACTTCACCGGCACATCAAGTTTTCCTATTAAGGCCAACTTTCAATTTAGTAAATTGCTGGTAATTCCAATGAGTTCCCAAAAATTCCCCCTTCTTTCCCATGTAAAGTCAAATCAAGTCAACAGTATTTATAGAGCACTTTCAAACAGCCATCGCTGCATACAAAGTGCTGTACAACTTGCTGGCATTCTGATTGTACTGTAGATTTCTCCTTTCCCTCCTTTCTCTCTACATCTACAGTATCTCCCTTCAAATCCTCTTTTTATATCCAAAGCCTTTGTTGGGACACAAATTGGATTATTTCCAATTTGCTTAGGCCAGCTCGCCATTTAGTTACATGACACACACTGGGGATGCTACAGTGTTTATGTGTTGCTGTTGTTATTTTGCATGTAAACTCAGCTGCGAACAGATCATTTATTTTGGCTCAAACACGTCACCTCAAAGCGCTGCTGCATGCATAATCTCATCCCGCGAGCACCACTGAGCATGCACATGTGCACACAGGTGAATGTTTCATCTCTATTTATAGATTACTCACACAAAGCCAACATTTTTTGTGCTTGTTCTCCCACTCTAACCTTTTTTTTAAATCTGGACTGATGAAACAATCAGTTTTCTATGTATGTACATAATGCAATCAGTGACCTCTTGTCTTATCAGGAGGCAATGGAGGCGTATGTCTCTTGCCTTTCCTTGATTATTGATGAGGCAGGGGAGATAAAAATCCTGAGATGAGGCAAAGATGAGAGCTACCGTATATTTTCAGAAAACAATGACGTAAACGCACAGATTATCATGTGCCTGTCCACAAGAGCCTGCATGAGTGAAAAATGCAGCGCGGCATTTGAGTAGCATGCATTTTCAGTCACTGGGAAGCACGCTATATTGATGAATGTACAATCAACCAGCAGTGCGTATTATGTGATATTTCCGCAAATCTTGAAAGATTTAATCTAATGAGCATCTAAAGCATGTGTGGTTTGCTTTTTCTTTGGCTTTGTTGTTGACAGGTTGGGTTTGTGATGCGATCGCAGAGTTGTACCATTGGAGAAAGTATATTTGTGCTGAACTTTAAAGGTTCCACTATACTGGGATTGAAAAACGGTCATTATGGTCTGAAAGTGAACATGTGAGAAAATATGGTTTTAGCCTGTCTTTTAAAATCATCTGTTGGTGTTTGATGGGGTTGAGGTCAGGGCTTTCAAGTTCTTCCACACCAAACTCATCCATGAAAGTCTTTATGGACCTTGGTTGGCACACTGCAACCATTAAGGACCCGATCTGCAAGCCCTATCATGCCGCCTGTAATTGATCAGCAAGGTCTTGTGTTACTGTCTTAACTGGACTGCAGTGATATCAAATTAGAGTTCAGGATACTTTGACTAACCTTGCAGGCTAATAAAAGGAGACTACAGCCAGCCATGAATAATAGACACGTTCTTCTCATTGTTTACTTGTTTGTATCACAGGTGACAGATTATCCAATTGGCTCTACTAGCACGAAAGTTATTTAACAAGCTGACGGGAAAAGAAGCTCTTTGTACATGATGTGCCAAATAAAGTGACATCTAATTAACTTGGTCATAAAATATTCACAACTGTAGGATGACAGAGTACCTAAATGGTAGGTTCACCCCAACAATGGATTTTGGTACAACTCTGTCTCTTTCGTGTCATTAACACACACACACACACACACGCACACGTACACGTACACGTACACTTCCACGCACACGCGCGCCCGCGCGAAGAAAAATAAAATATTGCCTGCTTATTAAAGAAGATCAAATCACTGAAAGGAGTGAAACGTTTGTTCTGGTCGCTCTCTAGCGGCAATATATAGAGCAGCACGAATTCACAATGGATCGCTCGTGGCAAAAAGCAAAACATGGAAAGCCGTTTGAGCTTTGTTCAATATCAAGCTTAAAATACATTAACTAGTCCGCTCTTTGACCTCATTAGTAAGACCGTTTACTGCACTGGTAGAAACATGTCTGTATTCAGTGCGAAGTAACAGCTTGCTGTTGGTTGGCAGAAGTAGCCTATCTACTTTGGCACATTGTTCCAGCGAGTCTGGCTTGTATTTCGTTTCTGTGGCAAGGGCCGCTGGGAAAGATGACTGTGCCATGTGATTCTTTGGCCCACCAGGGATTTCTTTCGGCGTGCTTGACTTTCGGCTGCAGACGTGCTGGGCTACGCCCGACGCGCCGGCCAGGTGGTGGGCGTGACCAAACAATGATAAACTGCTTCAGCATTGTTGATATTTTTTGACAAATAGATTCATTACATGCACAATAGGAAGAGGCGTCATGCATTTTCAACGGCTGGCAGACCACACGCCAGCAATATCGTCCAGTCTCGTCAACGAAAACTCACCTACAACTCGTCATATTTTAGTCATCCAAGAGCCACGTTTAGCTCGTCATCGTCATGGGAAAAAGGGCGTTAACAAATCATTTCGTCAACGTTGACGAAAACACGTTACTAACAGGTTTTCACTCTGCTCATTTCTGCACACTAACAGGACTAGAATATGACGAAAAAATGCAGTAGTTGATGTGCACACAACTATAACTAGCTAGTGGTGAACCAATCCGTGTCAACTAGGAGAATTTCACATTTACTATAGTACTGGTAGCAGTGTTGTCAGTTTGTCCATTGTCACATCATGTCCTACTAGGTAATATGACAGTTGTGCACTGAGTGAGGACTACTAAACTAGCCCATGGACCTCCATCTGGACATCAAGGATTTCAAAGTCGTCCTTCAACAGCTTTCTGAGCATTTAATGCGATACACAATTACTAATTTGTTCTACTAGTGTGCCAAATTGTCATAAAAAAACTGATGTATGACGCTTAAGCTTGATATCATAAATTCTCAAACTGCAATTCACAACTTGTAAAAATGACACAAACCAGGGAGTTAAAAGCTTTAGTTGCAATTAAGTATTTGAATAACAATGTGGAACATATAGTGTATTCATATATTGCACCAAAGTGAGTCCTAAAATTAAAAGGCTGTTCTAACACCCTTATTTTATGTGCTCCTTTTAATGTTTTAGAGGTGTATTCAGTATTCTATTCTTACCTCCAACAGCAAACCCTATGACGGAAATAGTCAATCTCCAAATCAAAGCGAAAAAAAAAAAAAGAATTGGCTGGCCTCTATAGTTTTGGTCACTTTCAATGGGGATCATTTGGATGAATTTCTGAGAAGTCTAATCATGCATGAGTATGAAAATGGCCAACTTCCCTTGCAATTTTGAACATGGGTCCTTGGGAGATTTTTTTTTGCGTCCTCTTATGATAAACATCTCCACCCAATTTCACATCAGTCAGTCAAACTGGCGTCAAAGATTGATTCACCCCCCCCCCCCCCCCCCCCCACTGTCAAGAAAGCCCTGCTTTGTGTGTTCGGAACGGAACTCTTCATAGACATTTTCATGGGGCTAAAAAGTTTTTTTTGGGCATGGTGAGGCCCCCCCAATGGCAATAATAAGAAAAAATGGTGATTGCAAGAGGGCTTTTGCACCACCCAGTGCTCAGGCCTTAAATTATCCAAACCGCTTGCGGTATCCTCACAAGGGTCACCTTGGTACTTTGTTGTACAGTTTGTTTGCTTTTCATCTTTTTAATACAATTTTTTTTTAGCTTTGCACATTACAGTGAACCCATGCTATTCGTTGGGGCTAGGAGCTGAGGCATATCAGCAAAAATCTGCAAGTAACTGATGCCCCACCCAAAAGATTTAGAATATACTTTACTGCCCAGAGATGCCAAAAGATGGTGGCAAAGGACTGTTGTTGTCTAAATAGTGCTCTTCAACTCACATTATCACAGAGATGCCACCAAATGGCAGGAAAACAATACTGTTACTCATTTTTCATGCAGTTCTTCAGTGAACAAGATAGTACTGTATAGGTTAAAACAAATTGACCAAATAGACCAATTTGCAAATGCCAAAAGGCAAATATGTGGGATTTCACTGCGTTATCCTTTTCTTAACAGGATTACATTGACACCGAAAACCTGTTTCAACATCTTGCAGCCAAATGTGCAGACTCATCTATCCCCAGTGTGGCGAGACAATGGTTAGCGGCTCCCAGTTGTAGCCGTTAATAATAGGCCAGGGATTAAAGTATGGGTATACTGGCTCGTCGAATTTGGCATCGTAGAAGGTAAACAGGTGGCTCATGTCTCCTGCGTCATAAAAGGCCACTTCACCGCGGTCGTAGTCCAGATAGATGCCCACCTGCCTTGGGGGCTTGGATGGATATAACAAGCTATCCTGCTCCGTGTCCGTGCATGCTTCGTACTCGCTGGTGCCATCTCCGTTGTCCCTCAGCACCAGGGTCCAGAAACCGTCCTCTGGGCAGAGGTTGATCTCATCCTTCCTGTTGACGGAAGCTCGGGCCACACCGAGACCCCATGCCGTCTTGGAGCCCACCTCCACCTCCCAGTAGTGTCTACCAGAGGAAAAGGCCTCTGAGCCAAGGACGATGTTGTAGCGAGTGAAGCGTTCTGGGTTGTTGGGCAGGTTGGGCTGAATTTTACCCACTCGGACACTGGTGCGACATAAGGAGACCCACAGGCAGGGGTAGGCCGTGTGCGGGTCCAATGACACTGCGGTCACAGCTACAAATATGAGGGAAATACATTCACACTTGCATCAAAATACTTGGATGGGCTCTGTGTGTGTGTGTGTCTGTGTGCATTTGTACCAGGCTGAAAAACTGCACTCATTTTCCTCCAGGTTCTGTACTGCAAAGGTCCCACAAAGTCTCCTGACTGTAGATCCACACTCACCTCTGGGGGGCGCTCAAACATGCTCTCAGCCCTGGAAAGGCAGAAAGAATGACTCGGTATTCCAATGGCTGATGAAAGTCGGATTAAAAATGTTATAGCATGTCATCAATCATAAAACACAAACATGACACTTCATTACAGCGATTGTACTCACCCGCCAATAAAATCTTTAATCCCCTAAAATAAAAGAAAACCAAAAGAGGTAGGTTACATCACTTCCTTTGTACTCGGATGATGCATCAAATCCACTCACGTCAATATTCTGACATCGCTAAACATTTCCGCTGTCTCACCTTGAGTTGTTCAGGGTTTTCTTCCTCCATTAGTTTGAGGCGGAGCTGGTTGGCGGTGCTTTCCAGCTGACTGATTTGCTGCGTGGCCTCTGTGAGTGCCCCCTCCAGCTCGGCGAGTTTCTCCTCCTTTTGCTTCTGCAGTTTCTGCTTGATGCGATCCTCCTCCTCCTGAAGGAACTCTCTCAAGTGGCCAAACTCTTCACTGATCATCTCCTCCAGATCCCCTGCTCGCTCCTGAGCGGAAAGAGGTCACACATCCAAAACTTAATCACAAAAAAAGCCACCCTTGTCAGGATAAAGTGGTTCAGGTAGTGGATGGAAGACAGTTACTCAAGTAAAAGAAAAAGAAAAACAGTCTACAGAGTTAATTCTTGGATGATTACCGCGCCGAAGTCTCGCGAGACTTCATGATGGCGTTCAGGGCAGCAGTTTAAACTCCAAAGTTTTCTGCAATTTAAGTGGCACATCCAAAGTATTGGGAATTGTTCGCCCTTATGTCATATGACTTTAGAGCAGCATTTCCCAACGTTTTGTGAGCCAAGGCATGTAGTTTACATGAGAAGAATCTCACAGCACACCAATAAACAACAATGTCACAAAAGGTATTTATTCTGGAAACGTGATAATCTTGTCTCAATTTCCTCTCAAACTGACCTACTTTGTGAAATCTGGACCAGTTTAGTTGAATACAAAGCTGGTTCTTGCAAGAACTCACAACTTATTCAGTAGAATGAATGGCAACAGGTTTATTGTACTGCCATCTAATGCAAGGGCATTTAATTGTTCAGCCCAAAGGCCATTGACATTGATACATGAACAATGATAAATTGTTTGAGGAAATCATTTGAGACCAATCAAGTGAAATTGGATAATCGGGAATAGCATTGAATCACTAGTTTGAACGTTCCTCTTGATTTCCCAATGCGGTATATCGCAGTGCTTTCATACACAAAATGCTGCAGTTGCGAGATGTCCTGTATTGGAAACACATGACACCAAATCAGTAAAAAAAAAAAAAAAACTGCAAAAAGAAACACACAGACAGGAAGAGGAGAAGTTGGCAAACTTCCCCTTTGTGTTGTTTACTCACATCCTTTCGCATACAGAAATAGAAGTGAAAATGTGAGAATGTCCATTAAAGATGGGTCAAACAGCAGGGGGGCAATTAGGTTGAAGCTATTATAATTCTTCTGAAATGTTGGAGCTTTGAACAAAGATAGTGCATGTCGACTTATCTGATACTTTTCTGTCAACATGTTACGTGTGCTCCTATCTCTGTTTAACACATGCACACACACATACCACATCTCTATTTTCAACGACGGAGGAAAAAGCAGCCCAGACTAACTAAAGTCAGTGTGGCATATGCAATTCTAAATCGGTCCTTTTGGCTTCTGTGTGTATGAGTGCGAGAAAGACAAACATGACTTGACATGTTTTTGTATCACCTCCAATGTGTGAAATGTGAACTTCCATTTGCATTTTGCAAGGGCGTTCTTGTTCCAAATATTACAGCGTTTTGTAATGGCAAGGTTTTTAATGTTGTGCAATGAAGAGTGAGCTGTTCATTCGCGTCTATAATTAATAGAGGTGGATATGGCTTACTTTTATGAAAGGTGGACAAGGATGGATGTCATTGTCCAAAAACTCATACCTTAATGAGAAGGATTTTTTCATTTGTGTGTTTTTGGAAAAGTGAGGCATCCTCCGACTGCTGCTGAACTCTCTCCACAGCCTGAGACAGTTTATCCTGTAGGGAAGAAGAACCACATTTAAAATACTGCAGAAGGAAACTGGATTAAAGGATGAGCTCCTCCAGCCCCTATACCTTTTTCTCACTGAACAACACTCATCCTGAATGGCACTCATGTGACACATGTCTGACCCAGAAACTCAAACAAAACAACCATTTCAGCTCCAGTTAAAAAAAAATAAATCTATCAGAGTGGTCCAATAGGAGGAGTTACTAAACCTCACACTGGCCTGCTGAATTCCTGTAAGACACTCAAGTGGCTGGAGCCCGCTAACTGGCTCATCTGCTTTTGGAAAAGGATTCAAACCATTCCACGGTTTATGAAAGTCCTGTTTGTCAAGGCCAAAAGAGGCATGTGAATGTATTTACAAAGTAGGGCAGGTTTTCAATCAGTGAAGAATATGGCACACCCACTCTTTTTATTTCTTAATTTTTTCCTAATTTCTAAGTAGTATTTGTTCAGTATTTTATACATTTTTTTCTCCAGAGAACGGGACTATACAATGCCACTAAATGAAAAACGTTTGTATATTCTGTATGCATGTATGTGTATAGATACTGTACATGTATGTACAGTACATACTGCAGAGATAAGAGTGTAAGCAATGCATAAATCAGTGTTGTCACACTTATTTTTGTCGCGGGTCACTTTGGGGTTATGTCTTCCCTCAGAGGGCCGTTACAGCAGTGAAAATAAATAAATGTTTATATATTATTACTTGTACGTGACAAATTGATGGATAACAAGTTCTGAAATCAGTCAAATCAACTACAATAGTTATATTAATTATTGTTTGAGTGAGTGTAAACGGGAACAAAATTTTGGCAAAATCTCAACGTTATTTATTACACATGACAATTTGACATTTCGTGACAGATTTGAGCAAGGACCAAGGAAGTTGACACAAATGATTTGCTTTCGCGGGCCACATAAAATGATGTGGTGGGCCGGATCTGGCCCCTGAGCCTCGAGTTTGCCACAGATGGCCATCGATCATCACTGTTTGAAGCCTTCTATGTCCAAATATGGTCAATTTCACATTTTTTTTACAAAACAGTACGATTGGTTTGTCCCCATGTTGTCTGTTATTTTTATGCACTAAGAGCCAATTTAAACTGTTGGAAATACCTTTTCTGCCTCCACCAGCCAATCACAGCGTTATTGAAAAATAGGTTGGCGTCTCTGCGATGAATACTGTGCGGCAAGTGATGAGGGCCATATTACAAGCCATTTGAACCGTTCCATAAAATTTCCATGGGAGCCACAAACCTAATTTAAAATGAAGAGACATATTCTTTTCCTTTTTCTTGTAAATTCTATAGCAGAAAATTGTTGAACCGGGTCAAAGAGATATGTCAGCACATCCGCCATATTGTATGTGGCTCTAATATTAGCCATAAATATGGCAAATACGGTAAAATTTAGCGAGAATGACACTGTCCAATCAAAAGCAATAATTTGGTATTAATCCACTGAGTTCTTGCTTGATGACACACCTCCAAGGAGCAAGGGGGGGGGAGGCATCTTCACAACTTGCTTTACTTTGCCTCAGTGCGAGGCTGCTTGGTGCGCTGGTACGCCCAGACAGGCGCAACATGGTCCCAAACACAGCAAACTATACTATAACACAAAAATTAAGGCTGTTTTTAAACTGAGAGCGCAGGCGACACTTGACCAAAGTCGGGCCGAAATTGTCTGGTGTTCCCCAAACGTTTTTCATAAATTATGTACAGCAATGATTCTCAGTTTGGTACAAGTAGTGGCACGTGGCCTCTCTCTTGTGGCATGTGAGGGAATCACTGAATTCAATCCATGCATGCATTATCCGAACTGCTTCTCCTCAAGGGTCGCAGGCATGCTGGAGTTTATACCAGCTGACTTCACTCACAATCTCACCTATGGACAATTAAGGTCATTCAATTAACTGCTGTATATGCATAATACAATATATTTATGTACATTAGATTGAAGTTTGGAGGTATGTTTAGGACCTGTTTAAAATGTTTTTGATCCAGTACAGGACTTTTTTTTTAACTTTTAATGCACAGCACTTTTTTTTCAAATGCAGTACTTTTTGAAGTTACAGTGTCTTACCGTAATATTTATACAAATAGATACCTTGTAATTCTCGAAGGCTTCGTTAATGGGGATGACGTTGTGCGTCTTGTGGTCCCGAGACATGCCACAGACCAGACAAATAGGCAGCTGGTCGTCTTCGCAGTAAAGTTTGAGTTTCTCCTCGTGTTCCTCGCACATGTCAATTCCGAACAGGCGCGGCCAGTGTCCGACGGACGAGGCTACGCTGCTCATGCTGGACCCGGGCTCCCGTTCCTCCAACTCGTCCGGCGGGCCTTCCGGTTCCCACCCGGGCGGCGTCGGCGCCCCTGCTCCTCCCGCTGCAGTGGCGGCGGCAGGGTCCATGGCCTGAGCTCGACGCACGCTGTCCACCACGTTACACAAGAGCGAGTTGGGCCGCAGTTTCCGCGCGCAAGTTTTGCGGCACTTGGGGCAAGTGGTCTGCTCGTCCGCTTTGGCCTCCCAGCACTGAACGATGCAAACCTGGCAGAAGTGGTGTCCGCACTCGAGGATGACAGGATCGCGGAAGATCTCCAGACACACCGGACAGGTGAGTTCCGACTGGAGTTCTTCAAATGCGCCAGGCTCCGCCATTGTATTCCTGTGTGCACATATTCCTCATTCGGGGACAAGTACCGACTCGACTTGTCCCTCTCGCTTAACACAACAGTGAGTCTGACTGCTCCACTTGACTACGCAAGAGGTGACACGGGCACGAGAGGCAGAAAAGGCGTGGCCAGAGCTCTCGAGTGTTTTTCCCCCTCCCTAAAACGACACAGTCGGGAAGACGCGCAGTAACAGGCTGAGCGACTGGTCGAGTTGTTGCAAAATCCCTCACAAGCAACCATGAGCGGAAAATAATTACTGTAGTACAACTTGTTAGGTAGTGTGCGCGCTTTTTTCAAATATCAGTTTCCACTCTCAATTGGTATTGTATATCATGTAAATAATACAATAGGACATTAAATGCACAACCGTGCAACCCAAGTTGTGTTAAATAACAGAATACTATGATTTGCAAATCATATTCAACCTATATGTAATTGAATACACTACACACAAAATACGTAATGGTCAAACTGATCAACTGTTGTTTTTAGCAAATAAGGATAGACTTAGAATGTTATGGCTGCAACACGATCTGAAAAAAGAGATGGGACATGTGGCAAAAAGTACAGGAGAAGGATGCTCACCAAACAGCCGTTGGAACGGTACACAGGTGAACAGTGTAACTGGCAACAAGTGGGTGCAATGATTGGATATGAAAAGGAGCTTCCCTGAATCGCTCAGTCACTCACAAGCTAAAACGGGGTGAGGGTGACCTCCTTGTGAACAACTGCGTGAGAAAATAGTCGGTGCAGTTGAAGGACAACGTTCCTCAATGTACAACTGCAAGGAATACAGGGATTTCGTCATCTATCCATAATGTAATCAGAAGGTTCACAGAATCTGAAGAAATCCCTGCACGTAAGCAGCAAAACCAATACTGAATGCCCGTGAACTTTGAACTCTCAGGTTGAATGCATCAAATGGATAAAGGATATCACTACATAATCTCAGGAACACTTCAGAAAATCAATATCAGTAAATACAGTTTGGCACCATCCATAAATCCAATTTAAAAGCCTCAAATAAAAGGCAAAAGCAATCTAAATCAACAATATCCAGAAACACCTCCGGCTCCTGTGGGCACTGTGGTGAGATTGAAAATGATTATTCTCACAATCTCCACTAAGAGGTGCTAGCAGACTTAATTTACCACTGCTTGTTTTATGCCAGCGAGTTCGATTGACTGAAATTTGAATGCTTGGGCCTTCCTGCAGTTGTTGCTCGTTTAATCTGTTCATAAAAAACAGTTATTGAACTTCCACGAATTCATGAGAAGCACAAGACAATCTATGTTGCTCTGATGCAAAGTAGAAAAGTGTGCTGTGGTCTAATGAGTCCCTTGTTCAATTAACCTGTGATCTTGGCTTTGTTAGGAGTGATTTTTCCTCACAGAGCTCTCAAGAAACGGTCAGGCTAACAATCTTCACCTTGGGAGTGGGTACACACATGCATACTATTACTTAACATCTGAAACTTTTATGTAAATGTAAAAGGAAGCACGAGGAAAAAAATGCTGCGTGCTCACTGCTCTCATAGGGGCATATTATAGGGGCGATCTTATTGGACATGAAGTGGGACAAGAGGCCAACTCAGTTTTTCAAACTTTTATTCAAAGTTTTGTAGTTTTTCCACTTTTGCAGGTTGAAAACGTCAAAGAAATGAATGGACAAATGAAATGTGTTTTCGTCTAAATCAGCGGTGTCCAAAGTCGGTCCTCAAGGGCCACTGTCCTGCCTGTTTTCCAGCTCTCCCAGGAGACACACGCCTGAATCAAATAATCAGGAACGTTCCAATGCTGCTTCAGAGCTGGGTGATGAGCTGATCATCTGAATCAGGTGTGTTGCAGCCAAGAGAGATGGAAAACAGGCAGCATGGTGACCCTGCAGGCCTGGAGCCGGACATGCCTGGTCTAAATGAAATGTCTCACCTCAAGAAGAAATGTCACATTGTGGCAGACACTCGGAGCATGCTTCTCACCCAGCAGGCATACAGTAAGTAGGGGGCGTGTTTAGGTAAATGTCCGGCACAAATTTGTAATAGTTTTAAATCCACTTGTTGGCAGTCGTGGAATAAAGACGTGTCTAAAGTGTCTACATTGTATATTAAAATCATGATTAAAGTATTTTTCTCAATTTTATTTTCGCATCTTAAATTCTTCAATCGTTAACATAGCTCATAAATTAAACAGCTCAATATCATGATCCTGATAGACAGGGAGCAAGTTAAACTAGCCAGTTAAAGGGCTTCCTTCTGTAGTTATAAGTTTTTTCCATCTCCCTACCCAGCGTTTTCCTTTCTGAATTTTGATTGTAATTTCCCCATTGCGGGACAAATAAAGGATATCTTAATCTTAATAAGCAAGGCTAAGCCAAGTAAATAAATCATGAACCAGTTCCTCCCTTTTTCGTTAACTTAAATATAGACATCCGGGTATGCTGAGCTGCTGTTTGGTGCATATGCACAAACAACAGTCAGGACCCGTCCACCCACCCGAAGGCGGAGGGAGGCAACCCTCTCGTCTACCGGTGTGAACCCCAATGTACAGGCACTGAGCCGGGGGGCAATGAGTATGCCCACACCTGCTCTGCGCCTCTCACCGTGAGCAACTCCAGAGTGGAAGAGAGTCCAACCCCTCTCGAGAGAACTGGTACCAGAACCCAGGCTGTGTGTGGAGGCAAGTCCGACTATATCCAGTCGGAAATTCTCTGCCTCACACACCAGCTCGGGCTCCTTCCCTGCCAGAGAGGTGACATTCCATGTCCCAAGAGCTAGCTTCTGCAGCCGAGGATCGGACCGCCAGGGTCCCCGCCTTTGGCTGCCGCCCAGCTCACATTGCACCCGACCCCTTTGGCCCCTCTCATGGGTGGTGAGCCCATGGGAAGTGGGACCCACGTTCCCTCTTCGGGCTGTGCCCGGCCGGGCCCCATGGGTGTAGGCCCGGCCACCAGGCGCCTGCCAACAAGCCCCACCTCCAGGCCTGGCTCCAAAGGGGGGCCCCGGTGACCCGCGTCCGGGCAAGGGAAACCTAGATCCATTTATTTCAATCATCATTGGGGTCTTTGAGCCGTGCTTTGTCTGGCCCCTCACCTAGAACCTGTTTGCCATGGGTGACCCTGCCAGGGGCATAAAGCCCCAGACAACTTAGCTTCTAGGATCATTGGGACACACAAACCACTCCATCACGGTAAGGTGGCGACTCACGGAGGGGAGCAGAACAATAAGTACCATTTATCTTCGAGGCATAAAGAACTGAACAGAGTGACTTCACAACCAATTGGTGATGCTGCTAAAATGACAGATGATTATTTCATCCAAGGAAGCATAAACAGTCACTTCGAAGCCAGTAAGTGGCAGAATAAACAAACTGTGCTGCAAGGCAACACTTAATTACAAAACCAAGAGGAATCTGGAGTAATACGTGCCCAACTGAGTCAGTGAAAATGTCTTTTAATACGTTTTATATGTTGGGTCACATTATTGTAAAGCATTCTCATTATTCTTCACCAACCGCAACACAATAGACATAAAAAATGTCAAGTGCAATTAAACGTTTACCCAAATTTCTTCCTGGAAGTCCTGCCGTACTTTGCAGAGAGCAGCAAAGATTAACTGGATTTGTGAATGCAAACACTGTTTTTCTTATTTCTTCTTTCTACCTACAATCTTGCTGCTGTAAGGTTCCCCAGTGTGGGACAAGTAAAGGATATCTTAATTAGTCTCTTTGGAAAGTTATATACTCTTCTGGAAAAATCCAATATGATTGCGAAATCAATAGCTTTGCAGTCCATAACTCTAACAAACACTCATTCATTTGTTAGGGTGCTGTGGGAAAAAAAAATCTCAAACAGCATGAAACGCTTGAAAGAAAAATTCCAGTGAAGAAAAAGCAGTCATCAAATGTGACTTCACGTCAGACGTATGATGACGCCACATTCTACTCGTGTCACATTCGACTCATGTGGTACATCACGGTCACTCTGTCCTTTTACTTTGTCTGTGATTTCCCAAATGGCTGCCCCACGTACTTGAAACGATACAGAAATCCCCAAATCTAGTGAGTGAAGTTGGGGGTGCGGGGGACTGTCAGAAAGAGAGGATTTCCCCACAAATGACAGAAATGGAAACGGGCAGTGCTCTAGCATGTTTTTTTTGGAAAATGTCTGGTTCCCACCATAAGGGAAGTTTTGATGACTGAATGTAATACGGAGAGTCACAGAGAGGAAACAAGACGGGACAAAGAAAAGCCTCTCATGAATGTGACAGTTGCACCATGCAACCTCAGCAAAACCGAAGATGCGTAACTTGACACTCAGCCCTCCACCAAAGTTGCCCAATTCTGGCCTCGAGATGTGTGTAATTACCGATTGGTCAATCAACAGATTGTTTCTACTGTCAATGATATGGAATTGTGTCATGGTTCAAGGGGCAATTCAATGTTTTTTACTTTAAGTAGCACAATTTGGATATGCGTCATGTCAGCGGAAGTAGAAACAAACTCATGGCTCCGATATCTTTAGCTAGGGATCAGATCATATCTTCTGAATGTAGATAAAAATACATTCAGATTGTAAAATACACTGGATTGTTAAGCAAATCGAGCGCACCGTAAAAATGAGCACATTTTGAACTCTTAACAAAAAAATATATACAAATTGCAGAGTTAAAAGTATCTTTCAAATGATTCAAAAAGCTGAACTTCAAGCAAACAAAAATAGCGTGAGCCATCCATTCTTTTGGCTTTGGGGGGTGCAGCGGAACCTTGACCTAAATGTAAAAATACAGTGGAAAAATAAGAGAACAATTTCACTGAACAATGAAATAAATATTTGCAAATTAACTGCCCGATTATTTCTTTCACCTGGTTAATGGGGCTTTTGCTCCTGAACGTCTGTGCACAGCATCTGCAAATCAGGGCTGTAGGAACTCGCCTTCATCTTTATGCAGGGCCGACTCAAAACTGCCGCCTGTGATGCGTGAGCGGTGTTTGTTTTTAACATTGCTCAATGTGGAAAATCGCTGCTCGCGTGGATGTGTGCATCCAAAGAGTTGTCCATCTTTGGCATACCTGGGGATGAAAGTCTCAATAAATGTACAGCATTTTCCCAGGCTGTCGGAGAATGTGACGCATGTTTTGAGTGACGACAAAATAATAATGAGGAAACCTTTATTCGTCTCACGATTGAGAAATTCCAGATTTACGGCAGCAAAGTTATGAAAGGAAGAAAGTAGAAGAACAAAAAGTATAGGAGCTGCTGTAAAGGCAGACACTCTCACAGCATCATCTTCAAGTCATAATAACAAAACAAAATACAATACAACACAACACATAAGACACACAGTCATTCAAACTTGTTTGAAGCAGTTATAGATGAAAGAGGAGAGGATCATTAATAATATGACGTATTATTAATGTTATTTTAATATTTTGAGATCGCAATAATCTTACACTTTACTACTCCGATTAAACAAACCAACAAAGACACCTACTGGTAATCGGCTTCTCGTCACACTGCTGTGATCTTTGTGAAAGGAGACTTTTAATCGCTCCTCTTTCACCTATTATCATCTGTGGATATAGAATGGAGAATTTTTAAAAAAATATTGGTTTATGCTTATATACGCAATTGTTCATGTTTTATCTCGTGTTCTGTAAAGTGCTTTGTTCCAACTGCTGCTGTTGTGAAAGTGACAGAACAATGGTGTTTTGTTTTTGATTTAGCAGCCTCAATGTGTTAGAAGTAATTTAGTGGGTGACTTTTGTAATACACCTTGCCAAATTCCTCTGAGATGAGTGAGCCAGTAAGAATATTCTATAGTTCCCAGAAGACACAGACTGCGGGTCAAGAGGGGAAGTTTGCAAACCAGTTGGGTTCCTGCTGTCTGCATATAAGGGAAAACCTGATGGCCCTCAAGTGTCTCTCCTGCAGACATTGTGCAGAATGTCTCATTCACACAGCATGTGCTCCTCCATTGGAGCGCTCATTTTACTCTTTACCTGTTTCGACTGTCTGGTCCTCGGAGAGCTGAACAAGGACTTCTCCAAATGCCACAATTTCTTCTATAAGGGAACACCACCAAAGGGTGTGAATGCAACGGGATACCAGCCCATATGCCAGCGCTTTGAAAACCAGTACCGCTTTGCCAGCATGTACCACCGTCAGCATCGCACGCCTTTGTACTCGGCGTATATCATCAGCTCTGCAGATGGTAAACGTCCCAATTCCACCTGGATGTATGAGCCACAGGTAAGAAAAATAATACCAAACACTGTCCGTTGAATGCTACACAATGTGTTTAGAATAAAGGCATATTCTAGTCATGAATACAACAAATGCCTGACAAGTGCCTTTGTTTGTGTACTAGTAGAAATACATCACAGTTTTACAGCTACAGTAGGAAGATACTCGCGATACTTCTCTGACAGCTTCAGTTTAAAGCGAGCACAGCTTAATTTCCCATATAGCGCCTGTGTTGGATCTCATCATTGTACAGTGAGCCCCCACGGATTCACGTTTCGGCGTTTGCCAGTTCGGCTATTGACAGAATGTTTTGCAGCCCACCCTCCCTTATTCGCTGAAAGAATTTGTGCTCATTTCAGTGCAATAGAAGTGTTATTTTGGTGCCAACCTGTAGCATCTTGGTGCCAATAACTTGGATGAAGTGAACTGAGAACCTTCACGTGGACAAAAGTAGTCATTTGCCACCATATCGGGGTCTGTTGGGACCAAGGAATTATGGCAAGGTGATTTGATGGCCTTCATTTAGACAAACGTAGTACTGTACTTTGCTGCCATCTTGGTGCATATTTGTGCCGAGAAACTATGTTCAAGTTAGATAAGGAGTTTCCTTTTGACAGAAATAATGCCATGCCACTATCTTGAGGCATATATCTGAGAAGAAATTATGTTGAAGTGAATTGATGCGCTTAATTTAGAGGAAAGAAGTAGCTTGCCGCATTCTTGTGGCATCTTGGTGCCCAGGAAGTGTGAGTATGAGTTTAGGCACTTCATTTAGAATAAAGTAGTGCTTTGACACCATTTTAAGGCATCTATAGGCAATTAGAAACCTTTTAATGGTGCATCAATTACATGTAGAATTTCTCTCTTTGCAGCAGGGTTTTACGAAACATTATTATTATTAGATTGCATAACTTAGATCTCTTTTTTTAGGCGGGGGGGGGGGGGGGGTTATACTGTCGTTATATAGATTTTTCTAGTCTAGATTTTATTCTAGAAGTCCTAACAATTTAGTATGCACCATGCACTGACAATAAAGGCTACTTTTGTACCAAACGTAGAGTATGTAATAGAATCTGTGAGTTTTTGTCCTGATTGAGTGTTTGATAGCAGATTATTTTTCAGTTCTTTTCCCCCATACAACTAAAATAAAGTGCACTATTATCGGTTTTTCAGTTGGCCTTCTCCCGCGCCAGCCCTGAAATGAAACCGTTCAAGACTCCAGTGGATCAGAACGTGTTAGAAAGTCAAGCAGTGCTTCAGGATTACACAAATTCTAACTACACCAGGGGCCATCTCAATCCCAGCATGCACCAGAAGACCAGAGAAGACCGTGTGGCCACATTCACCCTGACCAATGTTGTCCCTCAGCGGGCGGGCTCCAACTCAGGCCCCTGGAATTCCCTGGAAAAAGAAACGCAGAAGAAGATGAAGGCCTTCTGTGAGGGTCCGATGTACGTGATCACAGGTGCAATGCCGTATGCAAATGGAGCTCGCTGGATCAATAACAGGGTGTCTGTCCCCGAGTACATGTGGTCTGCCTACTGCTGCCCGTCGTATAAGGCCAAGCTACCTCAGGATGTGCGTCCACTGTTTCCAACATTTGCCGCTGTAGGGAGAAATGACCGCAACAGTGGCGAGGAGATTGTGCCAGTGAACCACAAAGTGAGAAAGTCATTGCGGGGCTACGATGTGAGGAAGATGCCTCTGGACACCCTTGAGGACATCCTGGCTCAAAGGTTGGCCATGCCCATCAGTTTGTTTGCGGGCCAGTGTCAGTAGGCATCCATACTGAAAATGACCAAGTCTGTGGTCACGGTCTTTAATCAATAATTTAATCAACGTAATTATGTTCAAGATTGCTTCTTCCAATATTTTATGAATGGAACTGATGACTGAAAGATACAATTGTTCATTTATATTGATTTGAGAATAAACCTAAACTGCAAAGGACCAAGTGCTCACTTTTTTGTCATTCATTTTCAATGGCAACTCCAAGCGAGGCGCCCCCTGGTGTCAATTCTTTACATGTTGAACGAACTAATATTGTGTACACGAGGACTGATGCTGGTGGTTCACTTGCCTACGTGGAAACGCGGGGAGTGTCGGTTCAGTACCCAGTTGTTTATATTTGCCCTGTGATTGACAGACGACCAGTCCGAGGTGTAATCCAGCAGTGAAAAAATTAACTTGAGAAGTGTGTTCCGATGGACTGAAATGTTTATTTCTTAATACAGCCATTCCTCTAATGGGGTGTGGGGCCACTGTGTTTAGTGTCAAAACAAACAGATTTTTTTTCTTTTTCAATGAATACAGGATTTATACAAAGATGAATAGCTTCAGTTTACTATCTAGCTTATAGCCGCCGAGGTTCCTTGAAGTCTCAGCAGCTGAAGAACTGCAAATTACCGAGGGGGGGGACGTCATCCAACAAAATGCCACCACATTCAGTTAAAAAGCTGTTCCTTCCGCAGAACTTTTTTTTTTAAAAACATTGGTGGCTTTTCAGCTGCTCCACATCGCGGAAGTTCACCCCGCAGGCAGAGCACTGCGTTGAGGCCTTCTCACCGTTGTGAATCAGCTGGTGTCTCTTTAGGTACTCCACTCGACTGAAGCGCTTCCCGCACGCCTCGCACCCGTAAGGACGTTCACCCGTGTGGATGCGCTGGTGGCGCTCCAGGTTCCCCAGGCGGCTGAAACTGCGCCCGCACAACGGACACTGGTGCGGCCTCTCGCCCGTGTGCACCAAATGATGGCGCTCTAGCGAACGCGAGTGTGTGAAGCGCTTGCCGCAAATCTCGCAACAATGTGGCCTCTCGGCGGCGCAGGCACACTCGTGGTTCTTGAGTGCCCAAGCGTGGCTGAATGTATTTCCACAATGGGCACATGGGAAAATGTTTTCCTCGCCGCCACTGTTCTGTAAATGGGCGCCACCTAGCGGGCAGGGGTGCTCCTCCAGCTCAGGTTCTGTCGTGAAGCCGCCTCCACACTGAGGGCAGAAGTGGAGCAGGTCGGGAGCGGCTTCCTCCTCCCCTGCGCTCTCGCCGGCGCTTCCCGCGGCCGACGGCTGCAGGTGCTCAGACTCTCCCTGCTCTGCTCCATCCTCTCCACTCAGAGCAGAGTCGCTCTCTCTTGTCTTCTTAAACCTGCCTGAGCCGAACCCCCCACGGTCCTTCGCGTGGCCCTTCACCCGGCCTCTGCCTAACTGGTACTGTGGCTGCAGTGTGGGTGGCTGTGGCTCCCCATCTCCGTCCTGCTCCATGCCATCCAATCCGATGTACTTGGGAGGCAAGCCGAGCTTGCCACCTGACACCACCTCCGCTGCGGGGCCCGCGGGATGGGAAGCCGTCAGAGCGGCCTGCTCGCGGCCTCTCTCGGCCCTCAATGCAGACTCCAAGCCCCTCAGCTCGTCCACTGTCATACCGCCCTCTGATTGCGCCACTGTGCCTACATCCCAGTCATTTTCCTCTTTCTTGGCGGAGGTGAGGCTCAAAGGACTATTTGCCAGGACTCCTGAGAGGGGAGAAATTAGATTCATGTAAAGAGAGACCACTAAGCGTTACACAATACAGTGACCAGCCAAACACTATGACCATTGGTACAATATAATAATACCCAACGTCAGCTGTGAATTGTGCCATTTAGCTCCATAGAAAGTTTGTCAAAAAGTATTAAACAAGACATCTCTGTTGTAAAATAGGCTGTTGACCAAGTGGACATAACCCTGTGGCAAGTCCAGGTCCATCTTGCTCATTTGTTAGGATAGGCGAATGCAAAGGTCACCATGGATTCTCGGGCACGCCACAACTCGGGTGGAAATTCACTTTAAACATCCATCCCTTTTCTAATCCGCTTATCATCACGAGGGACGCAGGCGTGCTAGAGCCGACACCGGATGTCTTCGAGCAGTGGGTGGGGTACACCCTGAACTGGTTGCCAGTCAATCGCAGGGCACACATGGACGAACAACCATTCACGCTCACAATCACACATAGGGACAATTTAGAGTGTTCTGTTAACCTGCCAAGCATGTTTTGGGAATGTAGGAGAAAACCGGAGTACCCGGAGAAAACCCACACAGGCACGGAGATAACATGCAAACTGCACACAGAAAAGCCGGAGCCGGAATCGAATCTTCCACCACTGCACTGTGAGGCGGACGGCCGGTATGTTTCCGGGCTGGTCCTTGGTATCACGGCCAGCACACTCCCATCCCATCCCATTCCCACCCCCCATCGACAACCATTTTTCGGCACATGACCGCCACACTCATTACCAACTATGTATCGGCGCATGATGACACGTTGATGACAACTTTTCCACGCATGACGCATGAAAATTTTGTCTAGTGCGCCACGTTGGCTCGGGTCATCCGTCCCTGGACTGGACCATGCATTTTATCCTCTGTTAGTCAGTATGCGCCAGGGGTCGTTACCTTCACTTTGGACTCTGGAACTATCATGGAAGTCGTGGTTTGGCCGCTCCATCTTCAGAGCTTCCTTGATCAGCCTGAGAGAAGCCGGTTGATGTCTCTCGTTTTGAGGAAACTGTCAGGCGAAGCGCAGAACATAGTAAGGAAATTTCCCAGCAACATCAAATATAGAAGCATTTAGAGTTTATTCATCTCATTTCTTTAGCACTTGTCATCATTAAGGTCACTGCGTCAGCTTTTGCATGGCAACACAGAGTTCTGCAATACGTGAATGAAATGTACGCGATATCACCAACATCTGGTGCGAAGTATAAAATACTTGTGGGGCAGCGACAACTCATTTCGGCATAGGGCAGAGGTGAGTGAGTGGACATTACATTGCAAGGATAAATTCAAGACACACTCACTAGGTGAAAATCCACAATAAAGGGTGACTATTAAGACATAACGAAGATAGACATCAGTGGCAGTAAGTGGTTGGATTCTAGTTTTCGAATCTAAAAATCAGCGTAAGTGTATAAGATTTCCCCCCCCCCACACACACACACACACACAGTGAAGCCAAAGTGTATAGAACATACTGCACACACTGTAATGTATGTGTGGCAGATGGGGTGGTGTGTGAGGTGGTGAACGAGATGGCGGTTGTGTGTGAGTGTCTGGCTGTGAGCGGTGGCCGGCAGCAGCTCCTGCATGTGTGTGCTCATTGTGTTAATGCGTTGAACTGTTCTCCTAGCATTCAATAAATTGCTGAGAAGTGCGCTGCTGACTTTCGCTCTCTCACAAGTGCAGGTATTACACTAAAAGGGGATCATCTAAAAATGATCACGGTAAACCATAGTTTTCCGCAATATATCAGCGATTGCTGTACAGACCAGGGGATAGATTCCATGTTGTGAAAGATTATGTGATATAAACTGATATTCTGATTATGTGTAAAGATCTGTGCTGTTTTTTGCCATTAGTTTGCAAATTGGCATTTGGAGTTGAGGCCAATCTCGTTTCAGACGCAATTATTGAATTATTCAATAGCGTCACTTGGTGTGCAGCTATCTTCAGGAACAGAAAATGCTAGGAAATGGCTCTATTGTAAGACAGTTGGCGCACCCATGCATATGCTTTGAATGCACATGCATGGCTGCGCCACTGCGCGGGCTTTCTATTTGGGCATAGATGACGCTCAGTGCTCTTGTGCTTGTGAAGTAGAGTTCCCCCATTCCGATTTCAAATCACTGGTCCTCCATTTGTCAACTACACAGCCGCAGCGATCCGACCACAAACAAAACTCTCTTGCTGCATCTTATTCCCTGAGAAGTTGCAAAGCAGTGTTGCTGTTCCACTTTGTTCTCCTCCTCGTCCCTCACCTCCTCTTTGATGCTAGTCATCTCCTCCCCCTCACCGCTGAGGCTGCCCTCCCGTTCCTCATCCTGCGCCATGCCTTCCTCATCCTCGTCACCCCTGGGGAGCTGGACGAGGTACCTCTGCCTGGAATCTTTCCCTCCTTCTTGTGCTGCCATCACCGCTGCTGCTGGGACTGCTCCTCCTTCACCGCCTCCTCCTCTGCCTTCCTCCCACATGCCTCCAGGCCAGCCTCTGCGATAGGCTGCTGCAGGGCCCTTCTTTGACTTGCCTGCTGAGGAGGGGGAAAAAAAATTATGTGAGGATAGGAAAGACAGTGCAATGGGAGGCTGAGGAGGGGGAGTGAGTGGGAGGAAATGATTGGCAAGCCACAAGAGCAATGGCTGAAGGATAAAAAAAGGTGAGAGTGACACTGAAGGAGGCAAATGAGAGCATTGGAGTGGCACAGGTTGGTCGACGAGATGTGGAAACGGAAGGACAAGTAGTACATGAAGAGGAGCGGAATGGGGAGAGAACACTTAATTGCCGAGGCGGAGGAGGAGAGGAAGAGGAGTGTGCAAGACGTGACATGGAAGCGAAGCACACAGGAGGTGCCGGGGGCGGGCAGGAATGAAGGGGAGAGGGGGCATGGTAGCGAAGAAGATAGTGGAGGGAGAGGAGCCACGAGAAGAGGGAAGGAGGAAGAGCTTCAAAGCACAGAGAGAGGAGGGGGAGGTAGAAAACAGATGGAGGAGGAGGCAGAGGAAGAAGGAAGAGGGAGGAGAGTGTGTCAAAGCAGATGAGACTGTATAGAGAAGGGACAGGGAGGAGGTAGAGGGACGGAACAGAAGGAGGAGGGTGGAATAGTATGTCAAAGTGCAGAGGACAGGGAGGAGGGGGCAGAAGATGAAGGAAGAAGAGGAGAGAATGAGGAATAGTGTGCTGAAGCACAGAGGAGAGGACAGAGGTAGGAGGAGGTGGCGGAGGCGGTTAAGAAGAGGAGGTTTCAGATTCAGGGAGGGAGGGAAGATTAGCACAGAGAAGCGAGAAAGAAGGGGGAGGAGAAGATAAAAGTGTCAAGGCACAGAGAGAGAAAATGGGGGGGTAGACGATTGAGGGAGGAGGCAGCGGAAGTAAAGGAGGGAGGACGAGTGTCAACGTACACAGAGCGAAGGGGGACTGTAGCAGGCAGAAGGAGCAAGAGGTGGAGGATGAAGAGAAAGGAGGGAGTGATGAGCTCTTGCCAGATGGTTTGCAAAAAAAAACAAGTGTGTCTTGGTGTAAGCTTTCTTTTGCAGGAACATCCCCGTTTCTGAAATGTAAACTGTAATAATCATACTGCCACAATCAGATGAAACTCCGTCCACTTACGTTCCTTCTCAACTTTCCGTTTGTGCCGTAATCCCTCCTCGGCCATGGATCCCGCGTTGCGGCGGCTGGCGGCCCAGCCGGCGCCGTACATACGCTCCGTCCTCAGCTTGTTCTCGGTGAGCCTCAGGCGCAGTTTGAGAGCGTCGTTCTCCTTGCGGTTGAGGGAAAGCTCCACCAGGTAGTCGGACACCGTCTCCTGGAACAGTTTGGTGATCTCGCATACTGACGCCCGGATGAGGCCGTCCATGACGGCGGTCAAATGTGTCTCAAATGTGGTCACTGACTCCTCCATCGTCACAGGGACAGATCACAACGGAAGCTGCACATGAGAAAACGTGCGTCACCGGGGTAGCATTAATTAAGTCATCTAGAGACAGAGCCATGTGGCCAGTGGCAAAAACACAAAAGTACTTGATGACCCCCATTTATTTATTTATTTGGTGCCAGGATAGCTGAATAATTCATTTGAATTGCAAGTGGGATTGCAATGTAGCAGAATGCAATGTTCCAATTGCAAAGACTACAATTAAAAAATAAATAACACACATCCTACTGTCGATCAGTCGGTAGGTGTGTGTTTGTGTGTGTGTGTGTGTATTTTATTTCATTATTTGTGCAGTCCACATGTTTACATATTATTGTTTCATGGAAAAGTTGAAATGATAAAGAATAAAGTGTGTTTTTGACAAAGTCAGTGATAAAGTGTGAAGAATAGTTTGTATTTAAACATTTATTTAAGTAGGATTTTGAACTTTAGAACTTGTAGGTACAATACATTTTGATTAAATCATGTTTAAAATATTTTACCTAAAGCGCCTCAACCATTAAAACTTCAAAACGTACCTAACTGTTGTATTATTTTTGTTGTTTCATGTTAAATGGTCTGGAAAGCGCTTTGTTACAGCTGCAAACTGTTGTTAAGGAGTTGTGAAAAAAATATGCAGTCGTTTGTAATATTAGCAAATATAAATCTTAAGAATAAAACCACTCTCTCAATTTGATGAACAATTAGGCCTGAACACTTAGGCCCACTATGCATTTGTGTAACGTGCACTGCATGACCCTTGTGAGGATAAAGCGATCGGAAAATGGATGGATTTTGTATGAAGTGCTTGAGAACCACAGGAACAAAAGCACTAATTTCATGTCAGACTCATATTACAACATTAACTTTAAAAATAAATAATCGACAGATTATTTAGTTTCAGTAGAGCATAAAATACTGCTATGACTCTCTAGAACAGGTGTCACCAACATTTTTGAGGGTGAGAGCAACTTCATGTGTACCGATTGTGTGAAGGGCTACCAAATTGATATACGTCTGAAATAACATTCATTCATTCATTCATCTTCCGAGCCGCTTGATCCTCACTAGGGTCGCGGGGGGTGCTGGAGCCTATCCCAGCCGTCTCCGGGCAGTAGGCGGGGGACACCCTGAATCGGTTCTGAAATAACATATTTGTCCAAAATACCTTCAATAATATGAGGATGTGTTATTTTTAATACTTGATGATTTAAATTGTCAGACTTTGATCGTGTTTCGAAATGTCTCACAGTACTGCCAATGTTTGCATTTTTAAATCATAATTTCTACTAGCAAATCACAATGTCCAGGCACTGGCGGGCTACTCAAGTGGTCTTCACGGGCTACCTGGTGCCCGCGGGCACCATGTTGGTGACCACTGCTCTAGAACTTCATTCACAACCCAGTCTAATCTTAGCGAGGTCACCACTTTATCGAATATTCAAGGTTTTGACGCTTATTTTGTGGCATTTTAGCAATATAGAATAAGCGAATTTTCAGCGAATAATGGAATAGTTAAAATAACGTTAAAACATGTATTTGCAAACTATGAGCCGTAGATCTGGATTGCCGTACTGTAAATATTTACATTTAAACACTTTTCTTTCTTTTCACCTTATAATAAAAATACGACACGACGTTACTATGTCACAACAACAAATATAGTTTCAACAAATATTCAACAAAATATTGCTCGTGGGGCGTCATCGGCTGAACCGTTAGTCTGAAATGATAATTTCCGGTACTCAACGACTCAAAAATGTCAAAACGGAGAATTCTAACGTCATGTATTCGAGTGGAAATTGAATAATGCACAAAACAGAGGATCTGCAACCACTGCGTAACGTTACGGAATGGTCCGATTAGCCAGCAGGCTAATTCGCCTTGAAATACTCACTGTGTGTTTGTTTAGATGCCTCTGGTGAATTCGTGAAAATCGCAGATAGGCCGCTTGGGTTCAACGGTTTCCACTCAGGCCAAGTCCAATTTTAAAGCAATTGAAGACGGCGACAAAGGAAAGCGCCATCATACTTCTGCGATTCTTCCCACCACTACGTACTGTTTTTCCCTTCGCCTCTCAAAACGCTGTCGAGTGATGTTTGGGGACACTGCGCGTGCTCAGTATTGTCATCGCCATACAGACGAGAGCAGTCGCGCTAAGAACACACTAAACATTGATTGGGAATCATCATTCTTGTCGAGATGATCTCTAAATTCCTGTTTCGTTCGAAAATAAATACACAACTCAAAGGTATTATGATATCTGAAATTTACACTTGTCAATTTTGTTTGTCTTCAAATTACCGCATTCTCCAGGACGGGACATGACCCTGTAGTGCCCTTGTGGCCGAATTATTTTAAAACACGAAAAAAGCAGTGACGATCGCTCCTCGAAATTTTAATATCTATATGTCATTTTAAGAGCTGAAACGTACGTCTACGTCGCCGCCATATTGGATGTGACGAACCGCAGGAATTACACAAGTCTTAATTCATTTACTGTTTGGGAACGTACCAAACGGTTTAGAGTGAAAGCCAGATTTCATGGAAGTAAAACTTTCAGACTCAACAATTATCCTTGATTGTATTTGGACACACTTTTCAATACAATTTTCTGACTTTGTCGAAAACATTATGAATTCAAAACTTGGAACAAATGACATCAAGATTGGTACAGCCCTCACATTTTTAAACACATTTTGATCCATCTGCAGCTAGCTAGCAAGTGGTGACCTGTTCAGGGTGCACCCCGCCTACTGCCCAAAGACAGCTGGGATAGGCCACAGCAGTCTAGTGATGGGAATTCCGGCTCCTTTTAGAGAGCCGGCTCTTTTGATTGGCTCCCTAAAAAGGGCCAGCTCTTTCGGCTCCCAAATGGCTCCTCGGTTTTTTTGTTGCTTAAATTAATTTAATACCAAAAATAACGTAATATTATGTGTAAAATGAAGTACTAATGCAAAAAATAGACATTATATCAAATATTTATTATTTATATGCCTTTATTTATATTCTTCTGAACATACTCAACATTGAGTGCTACAAAAATAAAAACAAAGTACAAAGACCCATCTCAAAACAAGGTCGTCAAAAAGTTCCAATCTCTGAATGTGTATATTTATAAGCTTTTAACTATTTACAGTAAAATATAAGTAAGCTTTGAATACCACACAACAAATTATAAATTAAAATTTGTAAAACAAAAAGAAAAAAAGTCCAGGTAAAGGTTTTAGCTTGTCTTTAGCGAAGATTGGCATGAAGAAAAAACAAGTGCCTCAGCTTTGAGGGGTTGATCCTGTTTCTCCTCTTTGTTAATATTTGCCCTGTTTTGGAGAAGATTCTCTCTGATGGGGACAGATGTTGCGACAACACACAGCCAACACAAAATGGATGAAAATCCCTTGCAATCATTTTACCCAGTTCCTCGTCAATTGTGTTGTGTTTTGCTGGTTTTATAGCTTTTTGCATAAAGTGGCTCATAGAGCTCTGGGTTGTACATCTAGGCAGTTGTGACATTGCAGCAGCAGCAACACTTGCAGACACACTAGCACCTTCATTAATAGCTGGTTCCCTTGGTTGTTTTTTCTCTTCAAATTGTACTGATGGGTGGACATTTCTGATGTGCCTGTGCATGTTATTTGTGGAGCCTGATCTATGGGATATTTTAACCTTGCACAGTCTACACGCTGCCTTTGAACTATCAATTAAATTGAAATGAGTCCATATTTCACTGCGTTTCCTATCCATTTTCTCACCTTTCCACTTTCCACCGTGTTGTTTTTTTTCACTAACTAGCGAACTGTCTTGTTCGCGTGCTGCTAGTGTGTTGCTGTGTGTGTCTCTACTCTAACCCCTCCCACTTCTCTAAATTGCAGCGCGCGCGTGTGTGTGTGTGTGTGTGTGTGTGTGTGTAAAACCCTCCCCTTCCGGCTCCCAATGAGGTGGGAGCCGGCTCCCATCGTTCACTTCAAAGAGCCGGCTCTGGGAGCCGTCTTGTTCGCGAACGACACATCACTACACAGCACACCCGCAACCCTCGTGAGGATAAGTAGTTCGGAAAATGGATGGATGGATGTCCATGGGTAAATAGTGGAGAAATGATTCGCTTCAATTACTGAAAATTTAGTGTCCCTTTAAAAATAACGCACAGCCATTAATGTCTAAACCACTGGCAACAAAAGCCTACACTCTAAGTGATAATGTCGCTGGTAGTTACATACACATTTCAGGATCTGGTTATGACACAAATCAGTCAAATACCTTTTATACGTGCTGATTTCAAAATTCATCAATAAAGAAAAATCAGCAATAAAATAAAAAATTAAAAATTCCGAAATTTACCTCGCTGTAAACTTATACAAAAACAGCCGTGTTCATATAGTGTAAACCCTTTTGAAGATGGGTGTTGAGGGCAGATCAAGCCGTGCTAATTGCCCCCTTCTTATTTCAACGGATTTCCTTTGCCCATAGATGCCACAAGATGATGCCAAAGCGATACTATTACATTTGACACTTTGGCTTGAGCACACAAATAGACAATAATAGAGGATAGCTTTAATGTGTTTGCAAATTTGTGACTCTGTTGGTGTTTACAGTAAACATGTATAATCATCAGATCAAAAGGGACATACTTTGTTTTTAGTGCCCATTATTCCTCAATATATTAATATTTTATGTGGTTGGGTTCAGTGAATCAGTCTATGTAATCAATTGATTACGGGCGCATCTGGCACATTAAATATGGCGGACACGCAGACGTGTTGCAGTAACTGGCGACCTTCCTCACAACGCCTCATCTTTGAACACTTGTCTATGACTCCGTGGCCTATTGCTCGGCATCCGGAACCGATCATTCAGCCAGTGAGAGTTGCAATAGTTTGGTATTTTGAAAGAACCGTGAAATCTCTTCTTGGAAATCATGCCGATGTTTGTAGTTAACACCAACGTGGCCAAAGGCAACGTGCCGCCGGCTCTGCTCACAGAAGCTACCAAGGAGCTGGCTAAAGCTATGGGCAAGCCTGCACAGGTAAAACAATGTCATACTCACTCAATTTGACAAGCTTCTGCCTATTTATTTATCACGACATGTGGCTGGAACGCATGTCCGTGATCTGGTTTTTTTTTTGCCATGTGTCACAGCTATCAGTAGATATGTTTCTTCGCTCTGTGTGAAAATACCCACTGCGTGCATTCAAACATGGACGTCAATGTTTCGGGTTAGAAATTGTCAGATTAAATGAACTCTCTGTTAACAAGGCAACCAGTCCATTTCTGAGACCATGTAGAATGGTTGATTTGAATGCCATGTCATTTTATGTGGCCAGAGGAAGCAAATCAAGCATGTCAACTTGCAAGATGCTTGCTAAAATCTCTTCCCAAATTTAAATTTTTCGTATAGTACGTAATAAGTATGAGACATATTGTAAGCATTTTCTTGTAACCAAACCCCTCATTACAGTAACTTAAACCGTTGTTCTTGACATTTTTATTTGGTTTCAGTCATAACGGCCCTCCAAGGGAAACAGTAACTAAAATGTGGCCCCTGACAAAAATTACTTTGACCCCCCCCCCCCCCACACACACACACACACACACGCACACACTTCTGACACCACATACTTAACCCGGTTAGGGACAATTAAAGGGATGGATGAAAATCCAATTCCGTTCTTGCTTAGTCTGTCCTTTAAAAAATAAATAAATAAATATTGTCCTCTGTCTCAAAAATGGACGTCCGGACCGGACGGAAGGACCGTTCTGTCCCAGGGATGGAATGCCCATCTCAGGTAAAATGGTTATCAAGAGGGGCTGGGGGGGAAAAGCTACTTCAGGGGGTGCTCAAGAGATATTTGCTATTTGTAGTCATATTTAGCACTCTTTTTTAATTTTTGTTTTATTTTTTTTAATAGACAGAAAATTCCCTTCAATTCTTGAAAAGACCCATCTATCGTTTTGCAAAGTGATCCATCCGTTTGATGACATTTTCAGTGCCTCAAGAGTTGCATTTCTAACAGTTCATGCATGCTTTTCGTACAAATGGAAGACCTCATGTGTGATCTTAATTGAGGGATCCACCCATGTTTTGTCTCTTTTTTTCATACATCAGTACATTGCTGTGCTAATCAACGCAGAACAAATGATGATGTTTGGAGGAAAGGGAGACGCGTGTGCACTCTGCTCCCTTCACAGCATTGGAAAGATCAGCCCTTCTGAAAACAAACAGTACTCTACACTACTGTGTGGACTGCTCAACAAACACTTGGGTGTTTCTCCTGACAGGTATGCTAACCAACAATCATCATGATGATGTTCATCTTTCATGACCACAATCTCTCCTTTTGTCTATTTCAGGATTTATATCAATTTTGTGGACATGGATGCTCACAATGTGGCCTGGAACAACTCGACTTTTGGCTAAGATAGAGGTTGTGGTCCTCATAGAAAACATCGTTCCAGCTGTAATGAAGAGTTGTCATTAAAAACACCCCAGAAGACAAAAATACCCGATAATAGCTAATTGATCGACCACGTGGCACTTGTCTAGTCAGTAAAGTTTCACATACATCTTTCCCACCTGCATTAAAGCACATCTGGTAGTACGGAAAATTGTTTTCTCAATGTCTCCCCTTCTCTAATTGTGTCACGGGGGCAACAGCTTTAGCAGGGAAGCCCAGACTCAGCAACAGCTCTCCCCGGGTAATGCCGAGGCGTTTCCAGGCCAGCTGGGTGACAGTCTCTCCAGCGTATCCTGGGTCTTCCTCGGGTCTCCTCCCGGTGGGACATGCCCGGAACACCTCACCAGGGAGGCGTTCAGGAGGCATCCGAATCAGATGCCCAAGCCACCTCATCTGGCTCCTCTCGATGTGGAGGAGAAGCGTCTCGACTCTGAGCCCCTCCCGGATGACCGAGCTTCTCACCTTATCTCTAAGGGAGAGCCAGCGGAGAAAACTCATTTTGGCCGCTTGTATCCGCTATCTCGTTCTTACGGTTACGACCCATAGCTCGTGACCATAGAATTTGGGATGTCTGTGGCAAATGCTATGTAGCTTTTGTCTTATTCATCTGGCTTGAGCAATTTGCAGCAAGAGTGAAGTGGTTTAATGACAATCAGCACCTCCAAATCTGAGGCCATGCTCCTCGGTCGGAAAAATGGTGCATGCCTTCTCCGGGTTGCGAATGACTCTCTTGTACTCAGTGCGCGTGAGGGAGTCGGCGACGACCGCAAGGGAGTCAGCGACCACGAGGGACACAGGAGATGTCCAGCCAGCAACCGCGAGGGAGCCAGCGATGACAGCGAGAGAGCGAGTGACGACAGCAAGGGAGCCAATGACGACCGCGAGGGAGCGGGAAATTCACATCCCCAAAACATGGACTTCCAACCCTTTGAAGATATTGACTATAAGCCATTCGATCCCGAGAACAATTTAGACCCAGACAATAACGTCTTCAAGAACAAACAAAGGGTAACAAACTCTGACTATTACCTGGATGAACAATTCAACACTAATATAAAATTGGAAAATGCACTTTCAGTAATACACTTAAACAGTAGAGGTCTCTATAAAAACGTCACAAAAATCAAAGAATACCTGACTAAATTCAATAAATTTAAAATAATTGTCATATCAGAAACTTGGCTTGATGAAGATAAAACAAGTGAAATGGAAATAGAAGGTTATGAAATGTTTGCAACTGATAGGGAAAACAAAAAAGGGGGGGGGTGCAATATATGTAGACAAAGCATTTAAATGCAGTAAAATTGAGAAATTGACAAACACAATAGAAAACCTAATGAAATGTCTAACCATTGAAATACATATTATGAATAAAACGGCATCAAATATCATAAGTTGCATCTATAGGACACCAGGATCATGTATTACTATACTATACTATACATGTATAACTAACAGATATGCTCAGTTACTACAACGATAAGAAAACACGAATAATATGTGACTTTAACATTGACTTATTAAACCCAAATTAAGATTAAGATATCCTTTATTTGTCCCGCAATCGGGAAATTACAATCAGAATTCAGAAAGGAAAAACGCTGGGTAGGGAGAGGGAAAAAAACCATGCTCGAACTATCCTCTTCCGAGGATAATTTAAGTCCAGGATAAAAAAAAGACCCTAGCACATGAATAAGCATATGAGAGTTACAACAAGTCAATACCGCGACGCGGCCGAACAATGACCAGCTGCACGGTTCGCCGTTGTGCTCCGCATTATCAAACCATGTCACGGGGGAAAAAGAATCGGAGCGATGAAGACGGTGATAACAAGGATGTGTATGCGCGTGTACTTGTCCAGTCGTGTATGTGTATGCTTGTACAGGTCATAGCTGCGTCGTCGAAAACTGCTCATCATGAAGAAAGTCTTGGCTTAAAAGTCCATGGCCGAGAAGGAGGGGTGGTGGTGGTGGGGGCCCTAGACTCCATGCCTATTTCCATCCAGCGGAAAGGCCAGATAGCGTTGTTTGTTTTAGAAAGACGGCCGCCAACAATTCCAGACAGCCTTGAGTCCTTGATCTGTATCTCTCACTGGCGCCAATCATTCAAATCCGAAAATTCTTTCGCAGCGTGGATTCCAACGTCTCCATGGTATTTTCAATCGCGCGGAGTCGCTCCAAACCCGCAAAGTCGCAACAATATTGCGGTTGAGCTCAGTCACCGCTTGAGTCTGAGTGTTAGACATTCGCGCCAAGCCATCCAGAGTGACCGGCAGCTTCTTCACTTCCAATAGAGCCGCTCCCGTCGGTTGAATTTTGCGATAGAACAGCAAGCTGCCAACACCAAACAGCAGCATACCTGTTATCAAAAGGCCAATGATGTAGATGTCTTCCACATCCTCCACGGACAGTACTGTCAGGCACACCGGTCTCCACTTTCTCCATGGATCAAGGGCGTATCCGGCAGCAAGTGTCCCCGGAGGGCAAGCAGGCCCCCCACTGCCTGCTCTTTCCGTTGAAAAAATGTTGATTACATCGAGAGACCAGCCAACTAATTCCATGGTTAGTTCTTCGGATGAAAACACGGTAGGAGGCGAGGGGAAAAAAGTTGGACAAAGACAGCACAAAAGACTACCGGTAAGTGGCGAGCAGGGAAAAAAAGGTGGGAGGGCAGGGGAGATGTGCAAAAAGCATCCGCCTTCGTCGAAAGCCAAGCAGAAATGGTCACAAAAAACAACTGACTTCACAAATACTATGTATAGCAACAGCCTTTTCCCAGTAATGCTGAAACCTCGCAGAATAACAGTTGACACGGCCACATTAATAGATAACATATTTATAAATAAGATTGATCATAACATGGAAAGTGGACTTCTCATTAATGACATAAGTGACCACCTACCCGTCTTTGCAGTTTTTTTATAATTATTTTGATAGAAAAGCTAAGTCAACAACTCACATAACAGAAATAAGACGAAGAACCCAACGCTCCATCGATGCTTTTAAGCAAGACCTAGAAAAGCAAAACTGGACCGAGGTCTGCTCAAACGAAGACCCAAATACAGCGTTTGAAGTATTTCAGTCGACCATAATCTCCTGATATGATAAACATTTTCCATTAACTAAAGTCTCCAAAAAGCATAAAGACCCAAGTAAGCCATGGATAACGAAAGGCATAGAAAACACATGTGAAAAGAAAAACAATTTATATACAGTAAATTGTTTTTAAAATTGAGAACTGAAGAAGCAGAAAGAAAATAGAAGACCTATAAAAATAAACTAGTAAATATTATAAGAACCAGTAAAAGAGATCATTAGCATACACTATTAGAGCATAATAAAAGTAACACACAAGAAATATGGAAAATACTTAACCAAGTAATCAGAAATAGTCCTAAAAAGGTGGCTTATCCAGTGTATGTTATCAAAGGCAAAAATAGTAGTATGGAAAAAACTGCAGAAATAGCAACTGAATTTAATGAGTATCTTGTCAACATCGGCAGTAACCTAGCAAAACAAATTCCTGATCCAACAAACTTGTTTGAAATTGATAGATACGTAGAAAAACTCCTCCACGATGTTCCTTACTGCTGTAAAACAAGAAGAAGTATCAAATATGACAAAAAAAATTAAAAATAAAAAGTCAACTGATTGCTTTAATATTGATATGACAATAATAAAGCAGATTATAGAATAGGCAGTGCGACCTTTCACGCACATATGCAACCTGTCATTCAAAGTTGGTATCTTTCCAACAACGATGAAAATTGCTAAAGTTATTCCAATCTATAAAAGCGGAGAAAGACATCTGTTTACAAATTATAGATCAATATCACTACTACCACAATTAAAAAAAAAAAACTAATTTCTCGCAGACTTGATAGCTTTATACAAAAGCATGCGCTGTTAAGTGAGAATCAATATGGCTTCAGGGAAAAACGGACCACCTCAATGGCAGTTATGGAGTTTGTGAAAGCAATAGCCACTAATATAGACAACAAAGAATTTACTGTTGGGGTTTTCCTAGATCTAAAAAAAGCTTTTGACACAATAGATCACAGTATATTATTGAAAAAAATAGAAAGATATGGCATTAGAGGTGTAGCTTATAAATGGATAAAAAGTTATTTAGAAAACAGATATCAGTATTTGCAGCTCAACAATAAAAAAACGAATCAACTGAAAATTACTCACGGAGTTCCTCAGTGCTTGGTCCAAAACTATTCATCTTATATATAAATGATATCTGCAAGGTCTCAAAACTATTTAAATGTGTCCTATTTGCTGATGATACAACTTTCTACTGTTCTGGAATAAATCTGAAACAGCTCTTGACAACCGTAGAAAACGAATTAAACAAAGCCATTAGACAGAAATAAATTGTCACTTAACCTGAAAAAAATCGAAGTTAATTGTTTTTGGCACGAGACCAATCAAACACCAAGCTAAAATTAAGGTAAACTCAATTGAGATAGAAAGAGCGTATGAAACCAAGTTTCTTGGATTAGTAATAGACTCAAAACTATGTTGGAAGCCACATATCGATAACGTAAAAAGAAAAATAACCAAAACCGTAGGGATCCTCTACAAAACCAAGGAAGTGCTATATAAGAGATCTTTGTACACATTATACTCTTCATTATTATTACCATATATGACCTACTGTGTGGAAATATGGGGAAATGCCTGCAAAACAAACACACTCCCTATTCTAAAACTTAAAAAAAAAAATCAAATTATTAATAGATCAAAATATACGGAACCCACAAATCCACTATTTATCAAATCAAATACGATGAAATTTTATGACCTGGTTGACTTTAAAATCGCCCAATTAATGTACAAAGCACACAATAACCTGCTCTGCCAAAACATTCAGAAGTTTTTCGAAATTCGAGAAAGCAGCTATGATTTAAGAGGTACCAACTTATTCAAAAAATTCAAAACAAGAACAAACATCAAGCAAAGAAGTGTATCTATCAAAGGTGTTAATCTGTGGAATAATTTCGAAACGGAACTGAAAATGAGTAAATCCCTTGCTGAGTTCAAAAACAAATTCAAAAAAATAGTACAAACAACCTACATCAATCAGAGTTAAAATGATAAATTCTAAACATTAAATATAATGATAAATCAGAACTAAGTTGATAAATAGAGAAAGGTATTGCAATATCCATTATGAATACAGGAGAAAATTGACACAAGAGTGCCAGGGTGAGGATGTATATAATCCCGAAACAAACCAAAAGTTGTAAAAATATCACAGTTAAGGGTAAAGTATGAGCCTTAATGGAGACTTCTTTCTTTTTACTTTCTTTTCTGATTGATATAAAAATGATTTATTAGATATAAACACATAACCGGGTAGAACTACATACGTTTTTTACTTCTTCCTACTCCCTCGAACATAATAACTGTGTTGAATGAACACTGATTTCTTTCTTTTTACTATTTTATCTACCTTATTTTTTGTCAAATTATTACTGTATGTTTTATGTTCAATAAACAAACCAAACCAAAAATGTTGTCAATACATAGCGGTGTACTCGAGTGATATTCTGATGAAAACTTCGGCTAAAGTTTTAATGAGCATTATTCTAATTTGTAAATTTTAAGATGGGTACAGATCAGGATTTTTCCAAATTTAAAACATTATTTTTAATCCTTGGCAGACAAAAAAAACCCCACAGGCATTTAACAGTTTTGGTCGTATTGTGTGTGTGGTGCGCCGTTTGATATCTTTGGTCAGGAAGGGGCAAAATAAGGACACCCCCCACCCCTCCAGCACGATTGTTAGTGTAACCAGTCTTACTGTGTGTGGAAGATTGATAGCAAGAGATTGGACAATATTCACATTTTTGCGTTTCCTCTTTGTCCTGCAATTTCTCGACAAACCTACTGATAGCAATATTGAAAGGAAAAGCCAGCAGTAAATAGCACAACGAGAATAAACAAAAGACAGAAGTAGAAATGTGAAAACAGTCTTTTTCGGGACAACTATATATGCAGTGTTGTAGAAATTACAGTGCAGTCTTTTTGTGGCTGTACCTGATGTTTGTGGCTTTGGGATACACATTTTGCATATCTTCTCTTGTGCTAAACCAATTCAGAAAACTGACTCATCTGTTTATCTGAAGCACGAGTGTCAAACTCATATTTGCCGTGGGCCACTTTGGTGTTATATCTTCCCTCGGAGGCCCGTTACGACAGTGAAACTGAATAAATTTTTAATCATCATCGTATTATTATTTGTGCACGACACGGTGATGACTTTTGAATTTGTTCAACTATTTCTTTGTTGTTTGCTCAATTAATGTGCAAGTGGCGTAAACAGAGTAACCAAATTACAGCAAAATTTAAATGTTACTTGTTACACATGACAATTTGACATTTCCCTACAGACTTTACCAAGGATCATGGAAGTTGAGATATATGATTTACTTTTGCGGACCATACGAAATGACTTGTCGGGCCGAATCTGGCCCCCGGGCCTTGAGTTTGATACTCCGGTCTAAAGCTTCTTCCATCTCCCTTCATTTGAAAAAGTCACAATTCATCGGGAGAAACAAGCAGTGAAAGTGTCTAAAGATATGCTTGACATGTATCATTTTGCATGTAAAGGCTCATGATGGATTCATAATTATTACTAAAAATAGCCACTAATAAAGATAACAAAGAATTTACTGTTGGGATTTTTCTCGATCTAAAAAAAGCTTTTGATACAATAGACCATAGTATATTATTGAATAAATTAGAACAATATGGCATTAGAGGTGTAGCATATAAATGGATTTAAAGTTATTTAGAAAACAGATATCAGTATGTGCAGCTCAACAATAAAAAAACGAATCAACTGAAAATCACTCATGGAGTTCCTCAGTGCTTGGTCCAAAACTATTCATCTTATATATAAATGATATCTGCAAGGTCTCAAAACAATTTAAATGTGTCCTATTTGCCGATGACACAATGTTCTACTGTTCTAGAGAAAATATGAAACAGCTTCTGGAAACTGTAAAATGAATTAAACAAATTAAAAAACTGGTTCGACAGAAATAAATGATCACTTAACTTGGAATAAACTAAATTGTTTTTGGCACGAGACCAATCAAATACCAAGTTAAAATTAAGGTAAACTCAATTGAAATAGAACAAGCTTATGACAATAAATTTATTGGATTAGTAGATACAAAATTATGCTGGAAGCCACATATAGATAACGTTAAAAGAAAAATATCCAAAACCATCGGGATCCTCCATAAAACTAAATATGTGCTGAATAGGAGATATTTGCATACATTATATTCTTAATTATTACTTCCATATATGACCTATTGCGTAGAAATATGGGGAAACTGCAGTAAAACAAACACACTACCTGTTCTAAAACTACAAAAAAAGCAATCAGAATAATCACTAGATCCAAATATGCAGAACCCACAAATTGACTATTTATCAAATTAAATACAACGAAATGTTATGACCTGGTTGACTTCAAAATTGCCCAATTAAATGTACAAAGCACACAATAATCTCCTTTGCCAAAACAACCAGAAACTCTTCGAAATTCGAGAAAGCTGTTAGAATTTAAGGGGTACTGACCAATACAAAAAATCCAAAACACGAACTAACATAAAGCAAAGGAGTGTATCTGTAATAGGTGTAAATCTATGGAACAATTTTGGAACGGACCTGAAAATGAGTAACTCGCTTGCTGAGTTCAAAAACAAATTCAAGAGAGTACTACAAGAAAATTACAAAAATCAGAATTAAGTTGATAAATTTTGATATATTTATAAAATATTGAAATACACTAGAATTACATTGAAAAAGGAATTGAAAAGTAGTCTGTTCTTGTTACGAACTGTTCGTAAACAGTTTGTAACGTGACACCATTCCAGCCAAACCTAAAAAAAAAAAAAAAAAAGCAAACTGGAATGGTGACAAATGTTTGAGCACTACATTTTCACAACTGAGTACAACATTGTTCCCAGTCTTTGCACATTTTCAGCATTTACCTTCAAACTTCTATAATGTATTGAGAAACACATCTCTGAAATCAGTTGATGGCATTTTTAAGGAAAAATGCCATAAAGGTAAAGGCGGTATGCTGTCTTCACGACCAGACACTTGATGAGCTGAAGAAAATGGATGGTCGGATGTATTATCTGCTTCTCGGTGTGGTGTTCAACACAAATGCAATGCAGAGTGCCAGTTACATTGCCACTTGAGGCATTATAATTATCAATGACTATATTACATTAAAATTACATTAAAACTAACTTTGTTACAAACAGATCTCCTGCCTCCCTCCAAAAAACAAACATACAAAAAAAAAGAAGTTGCTCCGCCTTTCGTCTTCTACCTCCATGCAGCTTCTGAACCTCAATCAGTTTTGTTTTGAAGGAACCAGAAGACACTACATGAGGAAATCATGCCGATTTTTGTTGTTAACACCAACTTTGCCAAAAACAACCTGCCGGAGACTCTGCTGTCAGAACTTACTGAGGAGCTGACTAAAGCCACTGTCACGTCGCGTGTCCGCCAGCAGGTGGCGGGTTTTCTCCCCCGCCATCCGCGCACCTGTCCGTAATTTCGGGCTGATTACCCTCTTTTATTAAGAGACTCCGACAGTCATCTCGCTGCCGGAGAATTCCACGCCGTGCCATTGCTTTCTCGTGCTAATTCCTCGATTATAGATTACTCGTTGCCTTCTTGCCTTGCGGCCTTTACTCTTGCCATTCGCGACAAGTCACTAAATTGTATTCTCTTATATTGCCTATTCAGTAGTTCCTCGCACGTTGTTTTTTTTGGCGAGCGTTTTCGGTTGTTTCCTTATTTTCTCCCCTGGTCCTTATTTGACCAGCGTTTTGTGTTACCGTTTTTTCCCTGTCGGGCTCTTTCTGTTTTTGTCATTAAAGACACTCTTTGTTTTGACAAGGTTCTTTCGTTGTCTGTTTTCCGGGGATCCAACTCTTTATTTTCATTGTTCTGTACGAAGCGATAGTTATCGCTTCGGACAGAACGTGACAGAATTCTCCGGCCACCATGGATCCCGCAGACATCGAAAAAATTTTGTCCGCTCTTTCCCGACAAGAGCAACAGATGAGTCAGCAGGGCCAAGCCATTGGGGAACTCCGTGGCACGGTCTCCATGCTGGCTCATCGGTACAATGATTTAGAACCTCGGTTGGTCCGGGTGGAAGAGCGGAGACCATCTCCCCCCGGGGTTCGTTCTATCATTCCCGAAGCGCCCCCCTCATATCCCATTATGACGAGGGAGCCATCGCTTCCACACCCCCCTCGCTACGGGGGCGAGCACGGGCAGTGTGGACACTTCCTCCACCAGTGCTCTCTCATTTTTGACCAACAGCCGTCTGCCTATGCTAATGACGCCGCCAAGGTGGCTTATGTCATGAGTCTGTTAACAGGTCCGGCAGCATCGTGGGCGATTGCGACAAGTGACGCCAAGCCGAATCTCCGTACTTCGTTCCCCGACTTCGTGGCTGCGTTCCGCCGGGTGTTCCATCATCCCGTGCGGGGCAGAGAGGCAGAGGGCCGGTTACTCGCCATCCACCAGGGAGAGCGATCGGTAGCGGACTACTCCATCGAGTTCCGGATCCTGGCCGCCCAGAGTGGATACGATGATCGGGCGCTGTGTGGCCTGTTTCGCCGTGGACTAAACCCTCAACTCAAGGACGAGCTGGCGACCCGCGACCACAGCACCAACCTGGAGGAATTAATCGACCTCTCCCTCCTCATGGACAATCGCCTGAGGGAGCGAAGCCGGGAGCGTGGGGGTGAGCGGCCCCAGTTCCGACGAACACCCACGGAGGAACAGGTGCAGCTGGGAGGCAGGGACGCTGGTACGGGGGAAAGAAAGCGTCGTTTCAGCGATCGAGCGACGACTGACGGCGTTCCACCATCTCCTCACGCCGCAACCAACCATCCGGGGCCGTCACCCCCTGCCCACCAGGAGTACTGTGAGTCACGACCGCGCGCGCCTCCCTTCGAGTCTAGGCGAGTCGACTCGCGGCCCGGTCACCCCAACAGACTCGAACTCGAGGGGGAGATATTAGGGGGGTCCCGGTCGTGGCGGGTTCGGGCTCTGGTAGACTCGGGGGCAGATGACTGCATAATGGACACCGATCTCGCATCCGAGCTGGGTTGTTCCGTGGAGAAGCTGATAGATAGGAAGCGGGTTTGTGATCTTGATGGGCGTCTCCTGGCGGTAGTTACGCATAGGACGGAGCCGTTGAAACTTCTACTGTCCGGCAACCATGTCGAACATCGTCGTTTTTACTTAATGCGGTCTCGCAACGCCCCGATCGTTCTCGGGTTACCCTGGCTCAAGACACACAATCCCGTGATTTCCTGGGCGCGCCCAGCGATAGACAGCTGGAGCCAGTACTGTTACCAGCACTGTCTGCAATCGGCCGTCGGGAAGCATGAACGTGTCACACCCCCCGAGGAGATCTGCCTTGACGGAGTGCCGGATTGCTATCGGGATCTAAAGGAGGTGTTCAGCGAGGATCGTGCCCACTCTTTGCCTCCACACCGCCCCTACGATTGTGCTATAGACCTGCAGGCGGGCGCTCCGTTGCCGACCTCGCGGCTGTATCAGGTGTCCCAACCCGAGCGCGAGGCATTGACGGAGTACATCAACAGCTCGCTCGCCGCAGGTCTTATTAGACCATCGCGTTCACCGTTAGGGGCGGGTTTTTTCTTCGTAGGGAAGAAAGACAAGACCCTGCGACCCTGCGTAGATTATCGGGGATTAAACGAGATAACTATTAAGAATAGATACCCGCTACCCTTGCTGGACTCCGCCTTCGCCCCATTACAGTCAGCCACCATTTTCTCCAAATTAGACTTGCGCAGCGCTTACCACTTGGTTCGCATCCGGGAGGGTGACGAGTGGAAGACGGCTTTTAAGACCCCTCTGGGTCATTTTGAATACTTGGTTATGCCTTTTGGGCTCACCAACGCCCCTGCCGTTTTCCAAAACCTAATCAATGATGTGCTAAGGGACATGATTAACATCTTTTGTTTCGTTTACCTTGACGATATTTTAATTTTTTCCCGGTCATTACACGAGCACCAGCAACACGTTAGGCTGGTGCTACAACGTCTACTGGAGAACCGGCTCTTCGTCAAGGCAGAAAAGTGTGAATTCCATGTCCCCGTCATCTCCTTCCTAGGGTTCATTATTGAACAGGGCAGGTTAAGGGCGGACCCCATTAAGACGCGTGCCGTCACTAACTGGCCGGTTCCAACCAATCGCAAGGAACTGCAGCGCTTTCTGGGGTTCGCCAACTTCTACCGACGCTTCATCCGCGGTTATAGTCAGAAGGCGCTCCCCTTAACCCGCCTTACGTCCATTAAAACCCCATTTAAGTGGGATCCGACCGCGGATGCGGCGTTCGCAAACCTGAAGGCGGCGTTCACCAGTCCCCCCGTACTACAGCACCCTGATCCTGATCTCCCCTTTATCGTGGAGGTGGACGCCTCGGATTCGGGGGTGGGGGCTGTGCTGTCCCAGCGCTCTCCGGTCGACCAGAAGTTGCACCCCTGCGCCTTCTTCTCCCGTCGACTCAGTGCCGCCGAGTCCAATTACGACGTGGGCAACCGTGAACTGTTGGCAGTTGTGACCGCCTTGCAGGAGTGGCGGCACTGGCTCGAGGGGGCAAAGGAGCCCTTTACGGTCTACACAGATCATAAGAACCTCGCCTACCTCCGCTCCGCCAAAAGACTGAACGCCCGTCAGGCCCGGTGGGCCCTCTTCCTCACCAGGTTCGACTTCATCCTCACCTACTCTCCCGGGTCTAAGAACACCAAGCCCGACGCCCTCTCCCGTCTCCACGAGCCTGCGGGGAGGGATCGATCCCCGGAGACCATCCTCCCGACCCGGTGCGTCGTGGGGGCCGTCCAGTGGGAGATTGAGCAGCGGATCCAGGCAGCCCTGGAGGGGGTTCAGGTGCCGACGGAGTGCCCAGCAGGGAGGCTATTCGTACCTCCCTCCTTACGATCGGAAGTTCTGCAGTGGGGACATGGGTCCAAGGTGGCGTGTCATCCCGGGGTGAACCGGACTGTGCAACTCGTCGCCCAGCGTTTCTGGTGGCCGGAGCTCCGCAACGACGTGACGGAGTTCATCAAGGCCTGCACCTCCTGCGCCTGCGGCAAGTCGTCCCATCAGCCGCCGGCGGGACTGCTCCAGCCGTTGCCCATTCCTCCTCGCCCGTGGTCCCACATCGCCCTGGACTTCGTCACGGGTCTCCCGCCTTCCCGGGGTCGAACTGTCGTACTCACGATCGTGGACCGCTTCTCCAAGGCGGCTCATTTTGTTCCTTTGTCCAGGTTGCCGTCGGCGCTGGAGACCGCCGACCTCCTTGTCGAACACGTCTTCCGTCTCCATGGCATTCCACTGGACATTGTCTCGGACCGGGGGCCCCAGTTCGTATCCCGCGTCTGGAAGCAGTTCTGCCGGTCCCTCGGGGCCACGGCCAGTCTGACCTCGGGGTACCACCCCCAGTCCAATGGACAAGCCGAGCGTGCCAACCAGGATCTGGGGGCGGCCCTCCGCTGTGTGTGCCTTCACCGTCCCTCATCCTGGGTCGACCACTTACCCTGGGTGGAGTACGCGCACAACACCCTCGTCTCTTCTGCCACCGGTAGGTCCCCCTTCATGGCCGCCTACGGGTACCAGCCGCCGCTGTTCCCGTCCCAGGAGGGGCAGGTGGAGGTCCCCTCTGTGCAGCACCACCTCAAGCGGGCCCATCGCGTGTGGAAGGAGGCCCGGGCTGCGTTGTCCCGCACGGCGGCCAGGAACCAGCGGATCGCGGATCGTCGCCGGCGCCCGGCTCCTTCATACGTGGTAGGACAGAAGGTGTGGTTGGCGACGAGGGATCTTCGGCTGGCCGGCACGTCTGCGAAACTGGGACCCCGATTTACTGGACCGTTCGAGGTCGAGGCCGTCATCAGTCCAGCTGCAGTCAGGCTCCGGCTGCCGCCCACCATGAAGGTTCACCCCGTCTTCCACGTCTCCCTTCTCAAACCCGTGTCTTCCAGTGACTTGGCTCCTCCTCCCACGCCGCCGCCACCTCCGCGGGTCGTCGACGGTGACCCGGTGTACACGGTTCGTGCCATCCTGGACTCTCGGCGCAGGGGAAAGGGGTTCCAGTATCTGGTCGACTGGGAGGGCTACGGGCCTGAGGAGCGGCAGTGGGTGCCTCGCTCCTGGATCCTTGATCCGTCCCTTTTGCGCGACTTCCACGCTGCACATCCGTCCAAGCCGGGTAGTCCGCCGGGAGGCGTCCATTGAGGGGGGGGTACTGTCACGTCGCGTGTCCGCCAGCAGGTGGCGGGTTTTCTCCCCCGCCATCCGCGCACCTGTCCGTAATTTCGGGCTGATTACCCTCTTTTATTAAGAGACTCCGACAGTCATCTCGCTGCCGGAGAATTCCACGCCGTGCCATTGCTTTCTCGTGCTAATTCCTCGATTATAGATTACTCGTTGCCTTCTTGCCTTGCGGCCTTTACTCTTGCCATTCGCGACAAGTCACTAAATTGTATTCTCTTATATTGCCTATTCAGTAGTTCCTCGCACGTTGTTTTTTTTGGCGAGCGTTTTCGGTTGTTTCCTTATTTTCTCCCCTGGTCCTTATTTGACCAGCGTTTTGTGTTACCGTTTTTTCCCTGTCGGGCTCTTTCTGTTTTTGTCATTAAAGACACTCTTTGTTTTGACAAGGTTCTTTCGTTGTCTGTTTTCCGGGGATCCAACTCTTTATTTTCATTGTTCTGTACGAAGCGATAGTTATCGCTTCGGACAGAACGTGACAGCCACGGGCAAACCCGATCAGGTATGACAAAACCAATGATACAAATCGATTACCCGATGATGAGCATGGTTATCCCCCAACATAATGTTTGTCACTTTTTTCATGTTCTAGTTCATTGCCGTGCATGTCCACCCAGATCAAGTCATGATGATCGGTGGAAAGGAAGATCCATGTGCACTCTGTTCCTTTCACAGCAATGAAAATATCAGCTGTGATCAAATCAAGCAATACTCTAAACTACTGTGTGGACTGCTCAACAAACAGCTGGGCATATCTCCTGACAGGTAATGTTACCAAATACATTGAGTTGAGTTTATACGGTGACTAAAGTGTGCGCGCTATTCTTTCTTCACTGTCCACACTCATCAAAACAATTGTACTTTTGCACATTTTTAGGATTTATATTAAGTTTGTGGACATGGATCCTTGCAACATGAGCTGGAACGACACTACTTTTGGCTGAGATAGAGGTTGAAGTCCTCAAAGAAAATCATTGCCGCTGTGTTGAAGAGCCGTTGTTAAAAATGACCAAGAGGCAAGAAGATACGGTCATGGCTTCGTTGATTCCATGCAACTTTGTACTGGCCTTGCCTTCCTGCAATAAAGCACAGTGTGTAAACCCATCCATCCATCCATTTTCCGAACCGCTTAATCCTCACCCGGGTCGCGGGGGTACCGGAGCCTATCGCAGCCGTCTTCGGGCAGTAGGCGGGGGACACCCTGAATCAGTTGCCAGCCAATCGCAGGGCACACAGAGACGAACAACCATCCACGCTCACATTCACACCTAGGGACAATTTAGAGCGTCCAATCAGCCTGCCATGCATGTTTTTGGAATGTGGGAGGAAACCGAAGCACCCGGAGAAAACCCACGCAGGCCCGGGGAGAACATGCAAACTCCACACAGGGAGGCCGGCGCTGGAATCGAACCTCTGCACTGTGAAGCCGACGTGCTAACCACTTGACTACCGGGCCGCCAGTGTGTAAACCCCTAGGGACAATTTAGAGTGTCCAATCAACCTACCATGCATATTTTTGGAACGTGGGAGGAAACTGCAGTGGCTGGAGAAAACCCACGCAGGCAGGAAGAGAAGATGCAAACTCGGCACAGAAAGGCCTGTCAGGAATGTGTGTAGTCACCATTTTGTTTGATATAAATATATTTATTTGATCTAAAATATATTTAGAAATTACTTTCTCAGCCACTCTATGTATTGGCTATGCCCACATTTAGCTCAGAGAGAGAGAAAAAAATTGTGTTGCTGTCCCTAGTACAACAGCAGTGTGCATTTAATTTCCCCTGGAAGGATTGCATAATTTACTCTCTCTCTTAAAAACTTTAGTAAACTGCCCTCAAACTGTTTAAGTACAGTCAGTTTCTTTGAGGATGATTAACTATGTCATATTTGTTAAGATATCCTTTATTTGTCCCACACTGGGGAAACTTATATTTCACTTCACATTCACCCTGAAGCATTTCAAACAGAAGACTACATCAACATATTCAAAGTTATGACAAGGTCAACAAAGGGCCCCATTTGTCAGGTAAGTTAGGATAAACGAACAGGATGTCTTAATTGCAACGTTCCTCCTATTTGTGTCATTTCTTTGAAGTTGAGTATACTGTACATATTTGTACACACTGGGCAGCTCCTTCAGCCAGAGACTGATAGACCCACTCTGCAAGCAGAGGTTCTGCCGCTCGTTCCTGCTGAATGCTGTCTGGCTCTTGAATAGACGGTCCTGAAAACCTGGACCTGTGCATGAGGAGAGGGGCGGGGGCGGGCTTGGGACGTAGTGGTCAAGCTGTCTGCTTAAGTTGTGAACCGTAACAGTGTGGATATTTGAGTTTCGTCGAATTCTACATAAACCATAAATTGGACATTTGTGGCAACAGTAAAACGTCGTCATCTTTAGCAGACGTCTTCGTCAAATGACGACATTGAGGACCGATCGTCTCATTACGCTAAAATATTTGTACTCCCTCCGCCTCGCATCATTTTTTTTCAATGGGTGCATATCACTGCTCCAATTGCACGGTTGTAACTACTCGCTGCTCATTTTACGTGTCACACTTGTCACTGGAAATTCCGTCGTGGAGCTACTCAATTGACATAGGAGCGAGGCAGGAGGACGCCGTGTCTTTGGGTAACGAGACGATCGCTCCTTGTCGTCGTCATTTCATGGAGACAGCTTCTACAGATGACGTCATGTCATTTACGCGTATCAAACTGCACCGCCTGCGTTCCAGAAGTCTGAACATCACCACAAATGTCTACTTTGTGCTTTATCTTCAAAGTGGGATTAAAATCAACCCAAATTTCCCCACTGTTAGACCATTTTGAGCGCATTAGTCTGTTCCAAGCGCACGCCCCCCCCCCGCCCCCTTGCCCCAATGCACGCCACCCCCCCCCCCCGCCCCCTTGCCCCAATGCACGCTGTGCATTTTTGGAATGAGTAATTTGTTTAAAAACAGATATGTTGCTTTTGCATTACGTTTGTAACCAGGTGAACCTTACTTAGATGCTTGTAGTGAAGGCTTCCTTGTTTAACAAATGTAGCACTGTCACTTTAAGAGCCACACTAGATCAAAACACGCGGGAACATATGCAGCGTATGAGAATCAGACCAGAAAGGGTGACATGCACGTGAAGGAGGGTAGTCGCTGAACTGCCCACTGCTTGTCCCAACTTGAGACACCCATGATCGTCCTCGTAACCCTGGCAATATTCAGGTAATTGGTAACTGTTGGATTTATTATTTTTTAGTAATCATACATTCACGTATTATTCGGTTGATTCTCGTGTCGTCATTTTATGCTCGCAATGAAGAATGCTTCTGCCTGTCAGTATAGTTTGATTTTGCTTGCAAAGAAGAACGCTTATGCTTGCAATCATTAGTTGGCTTTGCCTGCAATGAAGAACGCTTATGCTTTCAATAAAGATATATCCTTTATTATATACTCACATCTATAATCATTATATATTCTTCATTATGTGCTCACTTTTGCTTGCTGTACTGTGTGAGAGGTTAGGGTCGCAACCACCTTTCCGAGGACGTGGTTGGGAAGAGATAACTGTTAAGACTAAACAGCGAGCAAGGCTGAACCGGGAATGGAGACATCAACACCAGTTGCAACGGGATGTTTATGTGACATTTGCACACATGTACGTAAATTGCACTCACATACGCACACATAGTCAAACAAGTTCAGTGTGTGTTCAACAGCCCCCACCCTTTAGGTTGGACACACCTATGTAGTAGCTTTCCCAATAAATGGGGAGGTGAAGGGGGAGATCGTTAGGGTTACGTGTGGAGAACTGAAACCGAACGCTTCTCCTCGTTCCCTACTGGTACCAGAATCGAGTCTCCTGTCTCCTCCTTTTGGTTATTCCTCACCATCACCAATGAACATCCAGGGTATGGACATAGAAAGGGTGAACTCCTACAAGTACCTGAGTGTTCTTCTGAACAACAAACTGGACTGGTCTTTCCTAACACGGACACTCTGAATAGGAAAGGACCGAGCTGACTCTTCCTACTCAGGAAACAGAGGTCTTGTCTGGTTCAGGGGTCGCTCCTTGAGACTTTCTATAACTCGGTGGTGGCCTCGGCCATCCATTATGGCATTGTCTTCTGGTCAGGCAGCATCTCAGCCCGGGACAGAAAGAGACTGGAGCGACTGGTCAGGAGGGCCAGTTCTGTCCTGGGCTACTCCCTTGACATTCTGGAGGAGGTGGGCAACAGAAGGATGCTAACTAAGCTAAAAGCTATGATGGACAGTCCCTCCCACCCTCTCATGCGCGGCCTGACAGCACTTGGTAGCCAGCCAGAGACTGTTACACCCGCGCTGCAAGAAGGAGAGATACCGACGCTCGTTCCTACCGACTGCTGTCAGGCTGCTGAATAAAAATAACAATAATAATTAAATGATGTGAAAAACAATTGTAAATAGCACTGCAATTTATCCATTTTGTATTTATATTGCACTTAATTGAACGGTGTTTGGTTTTTCTTCTTTCTACCCACATTCTTGCTGCTGGAGGCTGTAAATTTCCCCAGTGTGGAGGTTTGTTGTGTAGGTGGTGAATCTGGCCGGATAGGACAGCACTCAACCGCCACCGAAAGATGTCAGATGACTTGTCAAGAGGATTCCGGGCCCAAATAAGCACAGTTATGGATTCTGTCCTCCGAACAGCAGTGTTTGAGCTCACAGAGCTTTTTGACAAATGCATACATGACTATAGCATGCAGCTGGCTCAAAAAGGAGATGTGATCGCACAACTGGAAATAAAGCTACCGGTACAAAAAATAGCTCAGTTGCAGAAGGAACACATGGACAGTTACGGAAGCACAGCATGATGAGATTATAGGCATGACGGAAGATTTGAGTTCTTCCAGCCAAAGTTCCACTATTCCTGAGGATAGCTTTGAAGGTACTGTGCTGTCCTATACTTAAAGATACCGTGTTTCATCAAGTATTGCCATTAAAAGATACCCCGTGACTTGCAGAAATTCATTCTGCAACGCATTGGGCAATTCTGAAATGGGGTGCACACATATCCATGATCAGGTCTAATATGAGACCAAATGGGAGAGGCAAAACAAAGTAAAAATGTTATGTGGGCTCTATATCTTGCAATAAACAGGATTCACTTTAAACCCAAAACGGCAAAAAATAAAAATGAAATTGGTGAAGAAAAAAAGAACAATCTCACAATCAGAACTGTTTTTTGTGAAGGTGTCTCTGCCGAGTCTTGTGCTCCTCCGTTCCACAACACTTTCAAGAAAGAAGACCAGACTATTTGCCCGAGTGTTAAGGTGCACCAGCTGTCCATTCCACTGCAGCACTGTCCAGTCACCAGTCAGGTGAGAGACTGAAACTTTAGATTTCCAATGGCAAAACACAGATGCCACTTTTAGTACATGTTCTTAAGAATGATTACTCGCCGATACCAAGTATCCGTACTTGATAATGCCATTACGTCTTGCAGTTGTGATGAAAATGTGTTTTATTTTAACCAAATGCTGTTAAAAACACAAACCTTTCTTGAACATGCCACAAGGTTCACTCAAACAGAACACTTTTTAAATCATCTAAAAAGAGCCAATACAAGAGCTGTATCAAAATTCAAAATGTTTGTCGGCGCAAAAATAATATTGCTCAGTTCTGTATCATCCTGAGAATAGTTTCTAATATTTTGGTTACCTTGTTTGTGGGAAATTATGAGAATCCCTGTTTTTGTGATTGCGGATGTCTTTTTTTTTTGTATCTTGGAGTTAATTTGGTTGCCATTTAAATTGTGGAGCTGTACTTCACGTTGTGACCAGTGGGTGCATATTAAAGTTAGCTTCAAATGTGCTGTTGATACAGATTAAAAAATATAAATAAAAGTCAGGGAAAGTGGATACCCAGATACAGCATTTAGGGTTGATTATAATAATAACAACACATGAATGTTCTTCATTACCATCTTAGAATACATCACACATCCATCTCCAATTTACACAAAATATATATTTGCTGAGAAATAGAACATTGTGGGAGGAAACCGGAGCACCCGGAGAAAACCCACGCAAGCCCTGGCAACCGATTCAGGGTGTCCCCCGCCTACTGCCCGAAGACAGCTGGGATAGGCTCCAGCACCCCCCGCGACCCTAGTGAGTATCAAGCGGCTCGGAAGATAGAACATTGTAATGTTTTTTTTCTTTAGGGAAATAAATCTTTATTTTACTTTTTGCCATTTTCTTGCCCACAGGTTCCTATCAGAGTAAAAGTAAGAAATGCTGTGGGGAAACCAAGAGATGCATTCTGAAACCTGAACTAAAAGGTCCTTTACTTGGAGCAAATGACATGGAAAATGTGCCCCAAAATATCAAAGAGGAAAAATCAGACCAACCAATCACAGGAGCCATACGATCACAGCAGCATGTTCTGGAAGACAAAACAATGAAGCAAAAAAAAAAGAAAGGAATGTGTCTCAAAATCAGGTGAAAGGTGATGATGAAACATTCATATGCAATTTTTGTCAAAGGATGTTTACGACAGCCTTAGGCCTATACAATCATATGAGAACACACAAGAAGTGCAGAGTCTGCAAAAACATTTTTCTTTGCCACATTCTTTGAAATTACTTGAACGAATGTGTCCAAAACTGAAGAAAATGTTGGAAGTAGCAAGAGCGACGGAATTTTCTCAGCCTGACTGTCATGAGGTCAAATCTGGCCCAGTGAAGCAGCAGCAAGTGACTCAAGAGTCAAAGAGGCACTTTCCTCAAGAGGAAAGTGCGCCACCTTCTGACCATTCCGTCATTGCTCAGAAAAAAATATTCGTCAAAACATTCTTCTGTGTGCATTGCAACAAACAATTCAGTAAGACAATCAAACTCAAAGAGCACATGATGTCTCACAGTAATGAAAGAAGGAAGTTACAATGCGGCACATGTCTCAAAGAATTCTACAACAAGCAGGCTCTCGATAGCCACATAGTCGGCCTCCACCAAAACCAGTCTGAAGAGATGGCCCAGGTCCTCAACTGGATGGAACCCATAGAGGACCCAGAGGAAGACACCGAATTGAACAACGTCAAATAACATCACTCCGAAGTGAGACAGCGAGGGTTGTCCCCGCCTCCCCGCGTTTGGAATAACCACATGAGGACAAAATCTATGCCGAGTGAGCACTTTAGCATTCACACCCATTCGTTGCGGAAGCACAAGTCCAACCACTCTCCTCGGCCAATTATTGTGCCAGCTATGTTTGGAAAACTTTAACTGGCAGAAAGAGCTGCATAAACCTGTGCTTAACTGTCAGAAGACTGCAAACCTCTATTGTGGAAAAGGACTGTGATCCAAAGTATTGTTTCAATTGCTTTCATCCTATCTTGATATCACATAAGAGGAAAGCGTCCTTAATCTCTTAATTTTGAAGAAATTTGGCTTCCACGGTTCTAAGAAAGCTGTTAAAAATGTTGTGTTTTGTGCTGGGGGAACATTTTTTGAAACAATTCAATTAACTTGATTTCACAACAACCACAGCTGTAGGTAGGTAAGTTGTGTGTACGTAAAATTGAACATAAACCACAATAGATTATAATAGTAAAAAGATTAACAGTAAATAGATCAACAAATATTTTCTCAATAAACTATACAAGCACTCCCTTCTTACATACACACAGCTGTGCAGTCCACCATAAAGTACAGTATTACGTTACATGTGCGTTATGGTATGGTACGTTTGAAAACGATTCTGCATTACTATCGTCGTAATCGTGCAATTGTTTTCCGCTCTCAGGCTCTTTGGTTGATCTCACATAATCAAATTTGTGGCTTCCCATTATTTTTGTATGGGTTGAAACAAATGTTACATTTGTAGTACGTACTGTATTTGTCTAAATAGCAAAACCAGTTGTGCACGGAGATGAGAAGTTGTGCTTATTACAGTTGGAAAAGTCAGATCGTTTTACCCCTTTTCAAGCGCGCGCGCGCGCGTGTGTGTGTGTGCTTTGAATAAATTGACAGCTTGAACGGCATTTATGCTGTTTTAATAGCGCGTGGTTAACTGCATTCTCGAGAGATTTTCCGCACAGACTTCAGGCTCCGAGCTTGACTAACGGTTTTGACACTCCTTCCTGTTGACTGTCACGTATGATCTATGGCAGGGGTCTCCAACGTGGTGTCCGCGAGCACCAGGTAGCCCGTGAGGACCACACCAGTAGCCCGCCAGTGCTAGGATTGTGATTTGCTCGTAGAAATTATGATTTAAAAATGCAAACATGGGCAGTATTATAGATTCTATAGCTACCTATTTAGCTATCTAACTAGCTAGCTACAGTATACATCTAGCTAGCTAATGTTCTAATATTATTAAATGTAATTTGTACAAATGTTATTTTAGACGTGTATCAATTTAGTAGCCCTTCACACAATCAGGACACATGAAGTAGCTCTCACTCTCAAAAAGTTTGGTGACCCCTGATCTATGGGGACTAAGGGTGTGGAAAATAATCGATATTAATCGATACATCGATGTGCACGTGCGCGATGCGAGTGCATCGGCTCATTCACTGGGCACGACGCGATTGACGGGTGAAATCGAGATTCATCACGATGCATTGGTTGGTATCGGTAAAATCCGATCCAAGCGCCGTTTTATTCATGTTAAACGTCACCTATCTGCCCATTCCTAGGCGCAATGAATGCACCATCAATGTTTTGCGTTTTGTGTTGAATTCCGGACGGTAGCCGTGCGTCACATACAGTCCAGTACACAACTAGCGAAACGCTACGGAATTTTGCGCAAGCAGCAGCGAGAAAACTACTTTATTTAATGCTTCCGCAACATTCAGATCTTATGTTTGAAAATACTACGGCTTCGAAAAGAAAGACGGAAAGATTGATAAAAGCTCCGTAATTTGCAAAGAAAGTCGCACTACGAAGCCATACAACGGCAGCACCACAAATATGCAGACCACTTAAAACGATGGCACCACATCACCGACCAGTTTCCAGCTCCCTCCCCCGCCTCCCCGTCCAGTTCCTCGTTGGACACCGGAGAAACTCTTGGCAAACCAGGTCAGGATCAGAAAAAAATCGCCTCTTATTTGGGGGGTCCCCTTGCAGCTCACTGTGACCGCGCAAGGAAAAACTATATATGGATGACTCTTTTGGACATTTCATTTTGACACTCAGTGAGAGTGGTCTGTGTACGCTACAATACACACAGCAGCTTTGAGGCTGTGACTGCCACATTGTTTCAATTGTATTTTTTTTTTCTGTACGACGGAGATGGATATTTCATATAAGACACTCAGTGAGTAGTCTGTTTGTGTTTACACGACAGCAACAGCTGTGAGTCTCAGGTGCCAAATTGTTTACATTTTCTTTGCACAAAACCCAATTGTGAAAGGGCTTAAATAAGTTGTTTTACACGTTCTACTGTTTATAAGGAATAAAGTGGTCTACTTTTTGCAATACCATACTGAATTCCATCTTTTTTTAAAACTTTTTTTCTTTGCGTATTTGCATCATGTTTAATTGCACACACAATATCACAACAAATTGTACTGTATCGTATCGGATCGCATTGATTTGAACTAAATGTCGTATCACATCGTGAAGATGGTGAAACGTATCGAATCGTGTCGCCAGAAAATTCCATGTATCGTTTAAGTATCGCATCGCTGGTAGTGCATCGAGATGTGTATCGAATCGTCCTCAGTGCTGAGATTCACATCCCTAATGGGGACACGATAGTCCCAGAATCTTATAAATTTCCCACTTTTTCCAACATTTGTATTTCAGTTTATATTAGCAAACCGTCTTTTTACTTGTGGAAGTTGAAGGGTCTGTTGTTTTTCAGTGGATGGCTCTTCTTTACGAATGACAAAAGGAGATGTGGAATCCTTTCATGCAGTTTAATAAAAGGAGAAAAAAAACGCCTGCGCCCCCAAACAGATGAACGATTACCCCCCCCCCCTTTCAGTCACGAAAACACTTCCTGCTTCTCTTTAGCCAATCAGACGCAAGCAACATAAGAACGTTTCAACAATTACTGTATTAAACAGAATATAATTTAGATAACTATATCATAAAATAATATACTGCTCAAATATAAAATGAAAATAATTAATAATTTAACATAAGCTTACACGTTAGCCGACGGTAGCTATCAGCCACTCGTTAAATTGTATGTGTAATTCGGAGACCTTCGTGTTTAAACCGTTATAAACATACCAAGTGAAACAGAGCACTGTGTTAACAAAAGTAAAGAGACGGTGAAAATGACCTAGGTTGGTGTGACAGCGTCTCGTGACAGATCGTCAGCTGTCAATTACATCGCCTCAGCCTCGACCCCTAATCCATCGGCGACGGTCAATTGTCGCACTCGGAATTGAACTGCCGCAATGGACAGCGAGCGGAGCGCCTTCCATACTCAGCTGGCCGCTGTCATGGACACTCTGCTTGCTGCTGCCGTGTGGGAGATCGCCAAAATCTTCGAGAGCAGCATGTGTGAGCAGCAGGCGGAGATCTCCAGCCTCCTCGCCAAGCTGGAGCAAGTGGAGAGGAGGCAGAGTACCAAGGCAGGGCAAGGGGGCACGGCTGGTGACCGAGGGGACATCTTGAGGCCAAAAGCCCCGAGGGAAGCAGGTACAGGAATTCACAATTCCCTTAACATGTTGTTAACTTCGGAATTACACGGAATAAATGCTGTGTTTTACACAGGAAAGGAGCAAGATGGTGCAGGCAATAACAGCCAGAGTGAGCCGAAGGAGTTCACAGATTCTATAACTTTGATAAAACAAGGTTTGACTGTCCTATTTACATGGAAGTTCATTTAAGAGTCCCAAATTGAAGAACATTTCTGCCCTTCCCTGTGGAGTCTGAGTTTCCACGATAATTCCAATTCTGAAATGTATAATGTAACTCTTTGTATCCTTATAATAATAAAAACATACATAGAGCACAATTATTTATTAATCACTTAATATACCGAACCTAACATCACCCCAAACTCAATCACTCATTTAATTTGCAAAATAAATGAATTCGCTTTATTATGCTGCCATTGATTAAATGGCTGCATAATTAAAAAAAAAAGGAAGTCGTCAGGAAGTCGAGCCTCAGATTGAGGAGGAGCAGTGTGGTTTTCGTCCCGGCCGTTGAACAGTGGACCAGCTCTACACCCTTAGCAGGGTTCTCGAGGGTATGTGGGAATTCGCCCAACCAGTCTACATGTGTTTTGTGGACTTGGAGAAGGCGTTTGACCGTGTCCCTCGGGGAGTTCTGTGGGGGGTGCTTCGAGGGTATGGGGTACCGAACCTCCTGATACGGGCTGTTCGGTCACTATACCACCGATGTCAGAGTTTGCTTCGCATTGCCGGCAGTAAGTCGGAATCGTTTCCAGTGGGGGTAGGACTCCGCCAAGGCTGCCCTTTGTCGCCGATTCTGTTCATAACCTTTATGGACAGAATTTCTAGGCGCAGCCAAAGCGTTGAGGCGGTCCGTTTTGGGGGCCTCAGTATTGCATCCCTGCTTTTTGCAGATGATGTGGTGCTGTTGGCTCCTTCAAACAGGGCTCTCCAACTCTGACTGGAGCGTTTCGCAGCCGAGTGTGAAGCGGTTGGGATGAAGATCAGCACCTCCAAATCTGAAACCATGGTCCTCAGTCGGAAAAGGGTGGAGTGCCCCAAGTGGAGGAGTTCAAGTATCTTGGGGTCTTGTTCACGAGTGGGGGCAGAAGGGAGCGGGAGATCGACAGGCGGATTGGTGCAGCGTCTGCTGTGATGCGGACGTTGTATCGGTCTGTCGTGGTGAAGAAGGAGCTGAGCCAAAGGCCGAAGCTCTCAATTTACCGGTCGATCTACGTTCCAACCCTCATCTATGGTCACGAGCTATGGGTCGTGACCGAAAGAACGAGATCCCGGATACAAGCGGCTGAAATGAGTTTTCTCTGCAGGGTGTCCAGGCTCTCCCTTAGAGATAAGGTGAGAAGCTCGGTCATCCGGGAGGGGCTCAGAGTCGAGCCGCTTCTCCTCCATATCGAGAGGAGCCAGATGAGGTGGCTTGGGCATCTGATTCGGATGCCTCCTGAGCGCCTCCCCGGTGAGGTGTTCCGGTCATGCCCCACCGGGAGGAGACCCAGAGGAAGACCCAGGACACGCTGGAGAGACTATGTCACCCAGCTTGCCTGGGAACGACTCGGGATCCCCCGGGGAGAGCTGGACGAAGTAGCTAGGGAGAGGGAAGTCTGGCCTTCCCTGCTAAAGCTGTTGCCCCCGCGACCCGGCCCCGGATAAGCGGTAGATGATGGATGGATGGATGATTAAAATTGTGCTGATGGATTGGCCGTGGCAATTATGGTGAACATCAAAGTTTGTGCCCATGCTGACCCCCAAACAGACAAAAAGACTATGATTCCACAAAAACTAAGCCACTATGTTTGTTTCATCTTCCACAACTCTTTTTCAAATGACTGATGCAATGAATAAAATGATGAGGTGACTAAACTGGAATGAGCAATAAATCCGTACCAAATTGACCTTCAATCCTCGTGCATTTCCTTTCTGTGTAGAGGCACGCGTTCCAGAGGACCATCTTCACTTATTGTGCTGGGCTTTCAGACATGGCTTCCGTGGAGTGAGGAAGCGGCAGTGTTAAAATACTTCTCAGACATTTAAAGTGCCCAAGTTTATACATCTGTTGTCAAGCTATTTTCAATGTTAAATTGAAGATCGATATGTATCAAACAAATTGGTTACATCCGACCAATTAATTTTTGCCGCTCCATGTTTTCCGTTCTTTCAGTTTCTCATTAGGCATGCTTATATTTGCATCTTGTATGTCCTTATGTGATGAATCTCAGCCTCCTTTGGGGTCTTTCATGGTCCAAGTCCCAGAGGAAAGCCTTGCCATCACAGACCGTACAGCAACTGATACATTGACTGAGACACACATCCAAGCCGAATGTAAGAAGTTCATGGAACTTTTTTTTTTATCAAAGCCTTAATTAGATTATGCAATATTAATGATTTTGTGAGAGGTAACATTTTCTCCTTCCCATGGTGTTGTCTGTAGTGTCTCATTGGGATCAAGGGGGGGCTACTGAAGATCACCGGCTACAACAAGAAAGTGCTTCCCCCTCTTTTTTCACCATTTCCCAGATTGCACATTGCTCCCTCAGGCAAGACAGCCCCCCATCCTAGGCAATGGTTGCCTAGGATGGATGACACTCGAGGAGGTGAGAAGAGCTTACAGGCAACTGGCAACAGCTGCTTTGTTGCAGCTGCCGCCAGTATCGGCACTGACGTGGCTTGCCTCCAACCTGAGACCAACTCCAAAGATGAGAATGACCCCTTTGTATTCAAGGAGCAAAAAACTGAGAACTTCAATCAAACGTCAGGACAAGGCCAAAGGGCTGAGCGAACTGGGGTTCAGCAGCTTCAGCCGCAGGTTCTCTCACCATGGGGACATAATCATGATGACAGGAGTGGCCTGTTAAGTCACATGAGGCGGACCTCGTTTAGCAACAGAGACCCCCTACTCCTGCAGTCCAATTCAGTCTCTCTCAAACCACGACAAGCAACCCCCTTGCGCCTCAGTGGAGCTCCCAGTGGAGGGAATGGTCGCCCCTACACCTGCCCGTATTGTGCTAAAAGCTTCATTTATCCCTCCCACCAACGCAGACACCTGTTACGCCACACGGGGGTCCGCTTGCATCCCTGCCAGTTCTGCGACAAGAGCTTCCTCACCCCCTTAGAGCTTACCGTCCACACTCGCACGCACACCGGCGAGCGGCCTTTTGGTTGGACGCAGTGCGGCAAACACTTTGCCTGTAATGGCAACTTGAGAGCCCACCAACGAGACGTTCACATGCAGAAGAGGCCCTTTGCTTGTGCCAAGTGTGGAAAGAAGTTCGCCCACAGAGGGAACCTGGACTTCTGCACAATCACAGAGTCCACAAAGGTGATCCGTACTACATGGAGCATCAGCAGGAGCCAGACATTGCCCCTAATCCCATTTAAAACTAGGGTTCATGATCTTGATTAATCACCAAACAAGACTTTCATATTTGGCATTTAAATCAGTAAGACAGTACCAATTCTCCATGACAACTCTACTGTTGCTCTCAATTAAGTTTTTCCATAATACGCTGAAGGAAATACAGGTGCTTAGCATTGACAAATAGCATACACATTTGTAAAAATGTATGTACAAAATATCGAGTTGTACTGTACAAATACAATTTTTGAATGATTATTTCACAGGCTGTTTAGAAGGGGAATAAACCTACTGTGTCTCTCAATCCGAAACGTTGACTGCGTTTGTTCTATGACCGCTAGGTGGCAGCATAAACAATTAAATCTCGGTACAGTATTTTACAGACATGGGCCATCGCGTATTTCACGCTTTGCCTGTACGTAGAAATCTTTGATTTTGTGCTTGTGTTATTTATATGATCTATATGACATTGTCAAGATTTATTAATTTTTTTAATCTTAAATGTCCTGTTGCTACCATGCCACAATTACAGCCTTGAGTTATGTATTCAAATGGTAGCAGTCGGATGTTTGGTTCACATACCTTTAATGTGTGTGATTGTGAAAGCCAGATCGAGACCCAATTCCTTCCGCAGATTTGGGTCCTGGACTAACTAGCTTTACATAGTTGGAGGCATTCAAAGGAGGTCATGGTGGTTTTGCAGGGTTTTATTTTTGCACAATTGTTTCCATGTAATCTTTCTGCTCTAAGAAGCTTTGCACCAGCAGTCACAACAACAACATTGACAGCAACAAATGAACTGTTGACTATGGAGGAATGATTGTGTGGGAAGAATACTGTGGAGCAAATACATGTGTGATGATGCTGGTGACCATATATTCGACTAAACATACATGGATGCGAATGTTTGCTTTCTGCTCTCGGACAATGAGTAAAAGCAGTCAATATAAATTATATCTTAATGGCTTCACGGGCTATTTCTGCTGTGTAGGTTGATTTGGTGTAAATGACTCCTTAATGTTCGTGCTCAAAATAGATGTCATAATCACAATTTCGCATGTCTGGCAGGGCTATAATGGTCTCTTTACGTTTTATGCGCCCATGTTTGAGTTTATTTCTCCCACCCTCAGGCAGCTGCTTTAATTCACCAGGGACGTTAAAAAAAATACTCTCAACCTCCTGCCTTTGAGCCATCATGTCATTTCATCACGTTTCTATAATCCTCCAGGAGTAAAATGATCCCCCCAGACACCCCAGCCATTGCTCCACTCTCCTGAAATAAATCATGCTTGTGTAAAATGTGGGGAAATATTTACCGGTGCTCTACAGGAGGCACAAGGATGCAGCTCATTGCTCACATCGTTTGCAATTTCATGCGTTACACATAACATATTTCTCCCTCTGGTGCTTTTTGTGTGTTTTGAGTCTTTGCTGCTGCTCAGGGACTTCTGATCGTAATCTCTGCTTTCATGTTGGTCGCCATTACTGTCGTGAAGCGCCTCTCTTAAGGGATTATGGCGTCCCCGCTCAGGGCACTGCAGTGATTCAATGTCTGCATTTGGTGTTTAACTACTCACTTAATGTGCCATTTGTGTTAGACGCGCAGAAGTTGCTTCAGATACACATCTTTTAAAAATGTTTACTCTCATTGATTTCATGATGGATCAACCAAACACTTTGATGTAAATATTAGCGCTATTTCAGGAACACTAACTGGATTAGGTTGTTCCTCTTAAAAGTGAAGGATTAACTGAATATATAGCTTGCCTTTTTTTTCAGAAAGTGTTTGCACAAATGAGCACATTCAAGCTATCAGGGGGTCACTGGTTGCCAAGCAACCAGCGTCGTGTGGGTTTGGCCGAAGAGAACAAGCATCTGGTCAACAGGGGCACAAGGTCACAAGCATTACAGGACACACTGGCGCTCCTGATAAAGGATGCGGATTGTTATCATGTCGACTAAATACCGCCACTTATCCATATTTCTCAGAAACTCATTTTGGCATTCTGTCGCCCTCCATCACATAAATGAAAAACAGTTGATTGTCAAATGTCAGCGAGCACTTTAATCACCAAACACAAATCAGTGGTGATTCAACATTTCATTAAGCTAAAACACCTTGAAGGATTTTTGTCCCCTGAAATTTTTTTTAAAAAAATAAGTCGCACCACATTTGGAGCCCAGAATCCAGGCTTGTAAATAACGTGAGTACATATATATATCACAGTAAAGATTGTTATGCCCAACTCTTACGGTTCTCCGTCGCCACGGTAACAGTTCTATTCATCGGTTTAATAGCTTGGTCACTACAGGAGACAGGCCAGGTCAGGGACGCTGGGCCAACAAGGACAAGCTGGTCCGATTTACTGTGACAGTACAAACTTGTTGCATATTCTGATGATCATGGTGAGAATTATGATACACTTGATCACTTTTGGTTTTTGGGTGACAATGTAAGTGATTTTTTTCCTCTGTGGCTATGAACACTTTTACAAAGTCATCTTGTTCGTGCAAAATGAGCCAGTGGGGGGAAAATTACACAAAATGGCAGTGGGATTATAGATTCAATCAGAAGAGGATTTGTTGGCTTGCGGTTGAAGTTAAATCGGTGGATAAAACCAAATATGTGTGCATGCGGAAACAAGGTCCACTGTATGGCAGCGCTGTGTGTAGCGCTCATCGGTGGTCAGTTAAGGCTTGGGGAAGGGCGATGGCCGACGGCTTGCTGAGAAAGTCAGATAAACAGCTCTACTGGCATGCTGCGGGAGGGCTGGGGGCGTTAATGCCTCGTGGCGGTCAGCCAGCACCAGTGATGGTACCAAATGTTACTGGCAGCCGTCACTCTCCTGACACAGTGGCGGAAGCCTCCTCTTTGTGCGTGTGTGTGTGTGCGTGTGTGTGTGTGTGTGTGCGTGTGTGTGTGTGTTTGTGTGTGTGTGTGTGTGTGCGTTGTGCTAATTTGAAGGGTTTTCAAACTCAGTGGCTTGTTGGATGACAGTGATTACACAAATGAGGGATCTTTTTGTTATCTCTTTTCAAAGCATTGCCAAATCTAAACTGATGGCATCTAATTGCTATTCTCTGTAAAATTAGGCAGGCTTTGAGATCCATTTACATTTCAAAGAGCTGTTGAAATGTCACGTTTTGACCTCATACCTCATAATAAGCATTCTGGAGGTATTGCATACATCAAGAAATTTTGAGGTTGTTTGACAGCTTGTCAAGCCTAAAAGTGTGAGAGCTTGATTTGCCATCTGCTGCTTTCATTTATTTTTTTGGGCAGGAATATGTGAAAACTCTATATCTACATTCAGTGGATGTTGAAGGTCTGTTCAAATGGCAGTTTTTTTGTGAGACAAAAAAATAGGCCATGATAAACCATTTCAAAAAGGTTTCTCACCATTAAGGTGACACAGATTGAACAGCTCGATCAATTTTGATGTTAATCTTTTCAAGAGGGCGGGTAAAAATATAAACCCCAATTCCAAATGAAGTTGAAATGTTGTGTAAAATGTAAATTAAAAACAAGAACACCATGATTTGCAAATCCTTTTCAACCACGATTCCATGATGCTACAAAGACAAGATATTACCCTATAAGATACCCTGTTAATGTTCCAATTGATAGTTGTGTCGTGAGTTTGTCGTGATTTATTTATTTTTCTCAGGTGAGGGGGGCGGAAACAAACATTCCCTCATTTTGAATTTGATGCATGCAACATATTTCCAAAAATCTAAGACAATAGCATGTTTACCACTGTGAGATATCACCTTTCCTTTTAATAACACTCACTGTGCGTCTGGTAACAGAGTATAACAATTGTCAAAGGTTTGTTGTTGAAATTCTTTCCCGTTATTGCTTGATGTGCAAGTTCAGTTGGTCAACAGCGCCGTGTCTTTTGCCCTTCATGATGGCAGCGGATTTTCTATGGCAGCTCATTCTGAACTGCTGGCAGGCGACTCTAGTACTCACACTCTTTCGTTACTAAGCCATGCTGTTGTCACATGCAAAGAATGTGACCTGGAATTGTCTGGTTGAAATAAGCAGGCATGTCCTTGAAAAAGACGTGACTTAAATGGCAGCATTTGTTGCTCTCAAACCTGTATGTACCTTTTCAATATTAGTGGTGCTTTGATCGATGTTCAATGGGCACGAATTCACCCCATTACCATCATTGATGGTGGCTTTTGAACTTTGCACTGATAAGAATTCCATTGTTATTTTTGTTGTTTTGCCTCTTTGGCCTGGAGGACACAGTGGCCATTATTTCCCCAAAACAATTAGAAATGCTCACTTTTCTACTTCAACATGCATTTTTAGATGTAGCCATGAACTGTGTTAACCGCTAATGTTTTTTTTTTTTTTTAGTTTTCCTGAGCCCAGGTGGTAATATTCTTAACACAATGACGTTGTTTTTTTTTATGCAGTGCCACGAGAGGGATCAAAGGTCATGGGCATTCAGTGTTAGTTTTTGGCCTTACGGCTTACATTCAAAGAGTTTTCCAGGTTCCCTGAAACTTTTGATGCTCCTATGGACCGTAGATGATGAAATCTCCACAGTCTACTGGAACAGTTTCACCTGGCGTTGCATTTTTCATTCTTGTGTCTGATGGGCACTTTTGGGATTATTGCGGTCATGCGCTCTATTGAATGTCATAGTAGTTTGCTCAGTGTCAGAAAAAATAAATGTACTCGCACGAAGAGCCTTTTATAGTGGAATTCTGACTACAAATGTGTCCCACATTAATTGGATGAGACATCACTCTCGTAAAACACTCCCCGTCACTCTCACTATGTAGGACACAATTTGTGATTGAGCTAACCTTTGGTAATTGCGAGGCCGACCTCTGCCCACATGAGAAAAATCATTTGGGAGACTTTGAGAGCAACAGTATTATTCAATTAGCACTGAATTGCTGCTTCCATTTCTTTTCTTTTAGTTACGGTGGTGACACTTCATGTCTATCAGAGAATATGCCATGCCCTTCCACTGCTCACTCCTATCTTTAATAACCTGTGCTCAGTGGTCAGGAAAGATCCCGTCTTTGTCATGATTGGCTGTGCTGCAAAATGGGCGTGGCTTGAGCCAAACGCATCACACACTCACCATATCACACAGGCACTTTCTCTCCCTGCCTCCCTCTCCACCTTTTTCACTCTGCCTTTTGCATACCAGAGTGCAGACTGCAGCAGGACCAACGGGCTTTCCTCATTCTTGAAGAGCAGGAGAATCAAGGGACCGTTATCAGCCAAAAGGAAAGGAGTGATATTCTCTTCTGAAGGCTCTTCCAAGAGTTTGCAGGTTCTACGGCAGAGACGTGCAGGTGGGTCTGTCTGCGGTGTCGGATGTGTGTGTCCATGCTTGTGAGTTTTGGTGCAGAAACATCAGCACTGCGGAGACACCAACCATCGGCTCATCCAACACTCCCCTCCCCCGACTCCCTCTGCTGGATTATCCATACATGATTAGAGTATACTTGATTATTTCTGTTTAATATGTCCTTCAAATATGCGTGTGTACTGCCAGGCTGAAGTTGTGGTTTTCTACAATGAACTCACGTATACTCCCATCCTTTGCAGGTTTATATCTGGCCCCCGCTTGGCTGTGTTCGGACCCTCGGGACAGGCCCACTTGCACACCGGCTTGCCTGCCCCCATCCCCCCTCCATCCTCATCAGCTGTAGGATGTCTGCGGCTCTCTGCTAACGAGGCGTCGGCGAGCAGCAGTAATGGGCGCTGCGCTGGCCGGATTCCCCACCACCCCCTCCAATACCACTCTGCCACCCTCAGCACCACCACCTCCACCACGCTGCCCCCCCAGGACGGGCGCTCCCCTCAGCCCCGCTGATGGGCGAAGACACTGACGCCACCCTTACGCTCAACCACCGCGGCTTCCTCCCCGACCACAACTATGTGACTGAAGGTAAGCAGATCGCAGAGTGAAAGTTTGTGTGTTTCAACATATGCGACTTATGGAGGCAGTGTGTGTACAAATGTGTGCGACTGCCCCATAATCTTTCTCTGAATCTGTATTCATCGATGAAGTGCTGACAGCAGCAGCAAAAAGGAAGAACAAGCTCTCTCCAATTTACAAAATTAAAGTATCTTTGGCCTGTCTTCCGAATTCATTAATTCATTCTCCAAACTGCTTATCCTGACTAAGGGTCTCCTACATATGTCCTTATACGCTTGTTCTTCGTCTGGTCCTTGTTTTTTGTTTTTTTTTTACTTTTGTAACTGTCCTGTTCCGTTGTGTAGCACACTCTAGTTGCACTGCAGGGAAAAAGTGATATGTCCTGCTTGCGCAAAGTATGTTTATAAGGAACTCCACTTGCGGATGTAAAGTTGGCAGTTGTGAAGTGGGCACTTGGAGACGGCCTTCCACCTCCGATCGTGCCTCAGCATGTGACACCTCCTCACACCGCGGGGTTGCTTTTAAAAATATGTTTCGGCTCTCGGAATCTGCCTGCGTTTTGATCAAATCTATCAACATCGTGTTACACCACCCGCGCCACAACTTAAACCTGCTTTCAGCTGGTCTAAATTCTAGTGTACTTTCAGTTCCCAAATAGTCAGGTGTGTCGGGAGCATGTACAGTAAAAGAAAACACCCTTGGTTAGCCGCAACACCCAGTGAGGCACAGTGCGGTCTGCCAAATCCCCAAATACGCTAAAGGAGGCTTGCATCTGGATGATTTTTTTTACGCCAAGCGCATCTGCGCTGTCTACAAAAATAGAGCCTCTTGTCTCAAACTTCACCTGTGTGAGACACGTGCTTTGTCTCTTCCCAAATGTAATAAAGCGGGATATATCAAACTGAATAGATAGCGGATCAGAATTGAAGCAGGGGGAATATTATAGCCAGTCCAGCTGCACACATAAGCAAATTTTTGCTTCACACCTTCTGTTAACAGCAATTATATTGCTTATCTCACTTTCATGACGGATCTTTTTTCCTCCCTGTCACTTGAATTGAGGTTCTGAGTCCGTGCTGTGAAATGATTACCTCCATTTAGCGTTAATCAGAAGAGACGTGCAGTGGAGCCTGTTGAAGGTGTTAATTTTCTTCGTGTGTGCCTCTCCCGTTGTGATTTGTAGGAGGTTTTTTTTCTGACCTTTTACATTTTTTCTGAGTAATATTGCCTTTGTCCGATAGGCCACAGAGCTGCAGGAAGTCGTTTGGTAACATCAGTCACCAGCAAGCATGTATTATTGCCATAGCAACAGTCTGTGATAAAAAACATGCTGCTTTTCATGCTTGGCCGGTATGACTGACAAGTTGTCTCCGCCCACCAATAATGGCAGGATTCATTATTCTCCGGGCCTCAGACAGGCACTATTCTGGTTGAATGACTGATGAGCTTTTAGCATGGTGGCCACACACACACACACACACACACACACACACACACACACACACAAAGTGCACACTGAGATGGGATGGTGCAACACATTACCCAGCGCCTGCTGACAATCAATGCTTGAGGACCAATCAGTTAGTTTCTGTCACGAGTAAACGAAATGATTCAATTCCTGCCTCTTCTGCAACATCCGCTTCTTTTCCTCCACGCTTTTTCCATGTCCACTTCTCTCCTCATTTCCCAGCATCCTCCAGAGCATCTCACACGATTGCTGAAGTGGCGCATGTGCCGAGCAATTAGCCAACTTTGCTGAAAGGTTGTCCGTTAGTACTAGAGGCAGATAGTATGAGAGGAGTGTGAGTGTTTCTAAAAGTGTTTGTTTGTATGACTGTTGTGTTTCCACCCTTTTGCCTGTGTGGCATTCATATCCAGTATTCGTGTCTGTTTGTGAGAACATCCAGTGTGTCTTTGTTCAGTCAGGTTATATGAGTGTGTGTGTGTGTGTGTGTGTGTGTGTGTGAGAGAGAGAGAGAGAGCGCTTCCATGTGCATTCATAAAAGTGCATCCCAAGACCTTTCCATGGGGAGTTCCCTAGCCTTCAAAACCTACAAAGGAGGGCTGCTTAACCTTCCTCCACAAATCACAATTTCTCCCCTCCCCACTTCTCACCATTTCTTCTACCTTTTCTCTTTTATTCCCTTTTCCCTCCTCACTAGCTGCCTTTGTTACACAAAGCTCCAACCGGAGTAGAATTTTCTCCAGGGATGCATGAGGCTTTGCTTTTTAATACTCATGAAATATTACTCATCCAAATATTGTGCCTTGCCTTCCGCCCCACCCCCCTACCCCTGCGCGCACTTTTGGCAATGACTTATTTATGATTAGTCTCTTTAAAAGGCTCGTGATTGCGTTCCACTTTTAGTTGTTGAGCTATTAGATCAGCCTACGAACACAGTGTGACACCTAAATGAGCTCATCTTTTCAGCCAAAATCTTTGTGTGTGTCTCTCAAGTGCTTTGTCAAATGAAAATTAAACGTCTCTGCTTTTGAGCAATTAATATCAATACTCAGGGCAAGAACCTGAAATATGAGTGAATGTCAATCTTTGATTTAAAAATGTACCTTTGTTGGTTCTCAGTCTGTGTTCAATTTCATTTGTATATTTAATCAATTGCAGAGGGTCCCAGATGTTTAGAGGTGAGGTCTTTACTAAAAAGGATTTTTTTAAAGATTTCTTTAACAACAGCATTTTTCTTTTTCTTCCTCTTTTTTTTTAATCTAAATTAAATTGTTGGCTGGCAACCAGTTCAGGGTGTACCCCGCCTAGTGCCCATAGACAGCTGGAATCGGCTCCAGCACGCCCCACCACCCCTGTGAAGATAAACGTATTGTGAAAGGGATGGATGTATTATAATTGTTATTTCAATATTGTGTGTCCATTTACTCCTTTGGTATTGTCAAATAATTTATATTTGTACAAATAAGTGACTGAATGGTCACACCACCACTGTGTTTTTTGGATGACCTCTACTCATGATTGCCATCAAATGTAATCAATTGATTTACCTTCAACATGGAGCAGCACCTGTTAATATTTTTAGTCGAGGGGAGAAAATGAGGAATTCATTTGATCGGAAATTATGCTCAGCATTTAATTGAGCCTTGACATCTGTTAGAGGCCATTTTTTGAGGAAATACGGTGGGAATTTCTTCCAGCACTCTTTCTGTCATCATGGTCAAAGAATATATTTTTCTTTGAAAGTCATACATTTAAACAAAGGTCTTGACATATGAACTTCACTTCTGTTCAATTAGCTATATACCCATGTCTGCCCTGCATGACTTCTCCCCGCAAAATGTCACCCCAAAGCACATAATGTGTCATAAATAAAGTATAGTCATTATTGCATCACCTCTCTGAGCTATTCAGTGAATGCTCCTGGCCAAATATGGTGATGTAGTAACCCACGCCCCACCTTCACTCTCGCTCCCGACTTCCTTCCTTTTGTCCTTCCCACTCGCAACCCTTTTCTTCTTCCTCCATCCTTGCTCCTGTTGCAGGGCTGCTCCTGGCTATAGCCTGAAGAGCTCCGCCCATCCGTCCACCCCTCTCCACCCAGGAGTCTTCCCCCAGGATGTTGAGCCCAATCCAGGTGCTGTGCTCCGACATCACTACCCTTTCTCTGGAGCCTGAGCCGTTTGCCTCTTACACTGAAGGTGTGTGTGCTCTATCCTCTTCTCACCCCAAAGGTCACATGTACAGTACGCCTTAACAGTTGCGCCACATGGCGTCGATTTGAGACATGCAATGGTGTGTGTGTGTGTGTGTCTGGGGAATTATTTAGTTTGCGTCTGCGCATTACAAATATTTCATACCTCACTTTGTCAGTCTGCATTATTCCTTTTGGGTGCCACTTTTGCCCAACCAACCGAGCGTGTTTTTTTCCCCCCTCTCCCTACCTTGTGGTTTCCTTTCTGAAATCTGACTGTGAATTTCCCCATTGCGGGACAAATGAAGGATATCTTTATCTTTATCTTATTTTTATCTCAGACTGTGTGATGTAGAATGTGTGTGTGCGCATAATTGATTTCCAGAAATAGCTTGACCAGACGAAGCGCAGTCTTCTTTTCCTCTCCCAAGTCAAAGATGCACAGGATTTACATTTGAGGATTTCAAAACTGTTGATGCTGATTCATTTTTCCATAACATTGAGTGGTAAACTGGGCGCAAATCCCTAAACTACAAATCATTTGTCACGGCAGTCTGACGAACTGAGCAACCAAATCGTCTCTGATGAATCGTTGTTTTGCCAGCGTGCTGCTTCACGGCTCACACCAATTTTGCTTGACTGTGTCCACGATCCCATGCTGTGCTATCCCAGAATCACTTCTCTATATTTATGTTTTCCCAACACACACGCACGCACGCACGCACGCACGCACGCATGCACACACACACACACACACACGCACACGCACCGTTTTCCCCTAGTTACAGTAACTCCTAAACTGCAGGGATCGATTTATCGTCAGACAGTCATGTCCCTCCTCGCCCCAATCCGTTTCTTTCTTTTTTTTCTCTACTCGGTAATTTGAGTACACACACTTGTGCTCACGTACACTTGAGGGTACATGCCGGGTGAACATGCTGCACACACATCCTAGCCGACATACACAAACATCTCCTGCTGAGCAGCATCTTGTCCTCACTTTTACGGAGTGTGCGTTTTTGGCTGCGCATTAATGGTTGATGTTTTCCCAAAGCTGATTTATCCGTAATTGGGACAGTGGGAAGTCTGCTCCCCTCCATGTCCCTTTTGTATCTCTTCTCATTAAAAAAAAAAAAAAAAGAACCCCCCTTCCCCGGCCCCAACATCCTCTCTTTCCCCATTTATAATACGTAGTTTTATTTCATTTTGTCTTTTTTGATCATTCCTTTTTTAGGACAATTTTGTTAAATTTCATTAATTTGTACTTTTTTTCCCCGAAAATGCTTAACTTGTTTAAAGTTAAAAGTGTCCTGTTTGACAATGTGTGGAATTACCGGCAGCCAGTCAGAGCCCAAGAGAAAGAAAATCCTACCAGACTGCTTTTATGTACATATATACATATTGACTTTTTACTCTATTTTACTACTCATATTTTCTCAACTCAACCCCACTGTATTTATAGAGCACTTTAAAACAACCAGTACCATATACCAAAAACAATTCATTCAACAAACGATGAAACAGTAAATTAATAACCAAGACAGTAGAAACCACAAAAACAGTCAAACTAAAAAATTAAGTCTTCTGCTGATTTTGCACATTATTTAGAATCTAGCATTTAACATAAAACTTAGTCAAACCCTACTTTGTCTAAACAATCACTATACACTGCAGATTGCCACAATACGCAATAGCATGGATTCTCACGACAGACAAAGAGATACAGTGGATATAAAAAAAAAAAATCATACATACCTGTGCAAATACCAGATTTCTGTGGTACAGAAAAATGCGACTAAGATAAATCTTGTCAACTGTACACCTATTTATGTTTTCTTTGCCTGGGGGGAATAAAAATAAATCAGATAGTTGCACAAATGGGCGCAACCTCTTATATCCGCAATGGGATTGCGTTTGGGAATTGTCCAATCTTATTGAAACGCACAGTTTAAAACGCCTGTGATGTTCCTGTAGGCCTTTCCTGATGTATTTATTTACTTATTTATTTTCTGCTTTCGAGGCTATTCTAGTACTGTAAAACTGAAATGGCTGACCGTAATGCATTTTCCCACATGTTTGGGGGGTATTGATATTATCTGATGAGGCCAAGGTTGAACTCTATGGTCGTAATTCCTAAAGGTATGTTTGCACAACCGCAATGTTCCTCATCACTATAAAAGAACGCCATGTCCACTCTGAAGCATTGTGGTGACAACAGTATCAAACTTCAGGGGTGTGGGGGGTTTGAACTGGGGCCTGAGGCTAGTGGAGGGAATTAAGAACAGTTCTAAATACCAATCGGTGTTAGCAGAACACTAAGGTGTTTGTTTCTGCAAGAAGGCAAAACAAATGTCAGGAAATGCAGACCAGAACATATTAATTTGATTTTGGGTTAATCAGTGACACTTTGAATGGTGTCATGCCGGTACAACAACAAAGGTTCAGTTATTTTTATGTCTACTCTTAAACAATGCAGTTGAGTGGTAACGTTATCGGTGATTTTGAACATATTAATGGTAGAAAAAGTTTTGAAATGATTTTATCTTGGTTTTGTTTTGTATTTTTTTTGACAGTGAGGACTTTTTATACCCACTGTATATTCCAGAAAAGATCTGTGATATACAGTAGCACTGCTGAGTTAGGTGAACCGCGACCTTGCCGGGGAACATTGCTCATACTTTGCCCAATTCACAACAGAGGCTAAAATGATACATTTGTTTATATCTTATTGAGTTCACCCTCATTTGAGTGTTGAGATGTGTTTTATGTTGCATGTGTGGTGGAGCAGCAATGTGGTGGTGAGTCGGAATTGCCTGCCTCATGCAAATGACTCTCTGTGGGAGGCCGACACAGCTTGCTTGCAACAGCACACACACCCACTATACAGATAACCTTGCAGATATGCATACACGAAAACACAGACACACACACCTACACACACAAACACACACACACACGCACACACACACACACACGCACACACACGCACACACACACACACACACACACACACACACACAAGTTTATGATGAAGCACTTGTCTTTTCTGCACCTTGGCTGTTCAAAAGTTAAAGAGATGAATAAGGTTAGAAGATGGAAATATGATATCAGTGAGGTTTGCCAAACAGGGAGAACGTGTGCTGCATATTTGATGCTGCTACAGTTGGTGCCGCTCCGGCAGTCTTTGCTTAGCTTAGCCCTTCCGTGACTATGAAGACACTGTTGTCTCACTCTTACACACAGACACTTCTTGACTTCTCAGTCGCGCACAGTAGTGTGCAACAGTGTATTCTAATATTTAGCTGCAATTGGTTTTGACTATCTCCGGGAACTAATTAACTTGTTTGTGGGCGGACGTGAAGTGGCTCAATTATTTCACCCTGCCCCTTCTTCCTGGATTGATTTAATCCCACTGCCTCCTCCATCAGAGTGCCAAAAACGGCAGTCGAGTACCACTGCTACTCGTTGGCTCAGGCTGTTACCAAGGCAACCCTCCTCGTTGGAGGACACCCCTCCTCGCCCACCTCCTTCCTCCACCGCCTCCGTCCAAGCCCTTCTTCCCGCTCCATCTTTCCCATTTCACCACTGCCAGCATCACCACCACCAGTGAGTGTACTGCCGAGCTGCAGAGTGCTGTGGGGGAGGGAAGAGCGTCAGGCTTGAATATGGAGAGACAACCACAAGGATGAGAAGGAAGTGCGATGTGGCCAGAAATGACAATCAGCGCACCGTATATATAATGTAGAAGGAGCGCCGACCCTGGACAGTGGTGTGTGAGAGCGTCAGAAGCAAGGCTGTGGCGTGCTTGTGTCGGGAGATGGAAAGGCAGAGAAGCAACACTTGCCCTCATCATAAATTCAGTCTGAGTCAAGGCCGCCATGAAATTGGCAGCGCTGCAGCGTTGAATCTCAACACTCTCAATAAATGCTCCCCCTGCGCTCTGCTTTTATTACAACCACAGCTTATTGAGGACTGCTTTTTCTGTATCAAAACTCTCTGGAATCCTTTCATTGAAGGCCTGGAAAGCTCAGCTATGACCTAGTTAAATACATTCTTTGATCATTTGGTAGATTTGTGCTTTTTGTTTTTGCAATTGTGACTGAACCAGAAGCCATTTGAATGAATGTACGTAACCCAGATTAGATTTACTGATTTTAAACAGCATTTGAAATAAACAGCTTCTTAATTAGGAATGTATCTTCCTGCACTCTAGTTTCATTTGAAATTGGCTAAAAATACATCCAGATGTTCAAATATAGGTCAAAATTACACGGTGTGGCTTTTATTCCACTAGGAAGTAGGCAAAGGTTTTCACTTCAGTTTTTGACCGAAATGTGAGTATTCAAAAATTGACTAGAAATCACCAGAAAATGAGCCTTAAATGATGCCTTATTCTATTCCAGGGGGATATTTTTCTGCAGACATTCTTCAGCCGAGAACAACAAATTAAGTGGCAATGTTTCTTTGAAACTGCAAATCTGAGATTATTTTTTCCAAAAGTCCAAAATTTTTAGTGGCGCTTTGTAATAAAGAGATAAAGAAAATCATCACAGCCACCCGTATTGACAAGTGGAGGCTAACATTGAATCATATTCAAACCTCGGTTGTTCCATTCGACAAGTGAGGACATATTCTGCATATTGTATGATAGAAAACATCTCTGACAAAGTAGTCTCAACAAGCCAAGTGGAGACAGAAATATGCAAATGAACACATCACGCTATCCAGTTTTGGTGGTGCATAATTACAAATGCTCTTCAGCTCATTGTTGTGGCAATTTAAACAAAAAAAACGTACACTTATGATTTCTCAAGTGAACTACTCTTGTGGGTTGCAGTGTTTGAATATGTGAATCACAATGACGCAAAATTGTGACGTGTTTTTCTTCTTTTCTGAAGCCCACACCATTCGGTTGGTTATGATGATGCAGACAAACTGGATGATGCATCCTTTTTTTTTTTTTTTTTTGTACAACACCCGCAATGACCCACTCCCTACCCCATCTTCTCCGTCATCATTGTCTCTCTTTCTGTCCCCGTGCAGCCGACATCATCTCCACTGTTGAGTTCAACCACACAGGAGAGCTGCTCGCTACTGGGGACAAGGGAGGCAGAGTGGTCATCTTTCAGCGAGAACCTGAGGTAGATACTGCACCATAAAGGCTCATGCGAACGCACGCACACACACACACACACACACACACACACACACACACACACACACACACACACAAACACAGTTAAGGTAGTTTCACCTCATCCGCAAGTGGAATGATGGATGAGGTCTGATCGCTCTCCAGCTTCAGTTTTCTAAATAGTTGAGGCTCCTGGTATGTGCATTATGACAGTCCTGCGAAGTCTGCACCGCACTCCTTCCTCAAGATGGATTTCACTGATGTTACAATGTACTGTTTGACCAATAAAATGCTTCTCCTCAGCTCTCCTCTCTTCGTCTTTACAGACATCAACCCTCCTTTTTTTTCCTGTCCGCAGAGCAAAACCGAGCTGTTCTCCCAGGGAGAGTACAACGTCTACAGCACTTTCCAGAGCCATGAGCCAGAATTTGACTACCTAAAGAGTCTGGAGATCGAGGAGAAAATCAATAAAATCCGATGGCTGCCTCAGCAGAACGCGGCGCACTTCCTCCTCTCCACCAATGGTGAGTTTTGCTATGAAATCAGGTGGCACCGAGAATAACTTTTAAGATATTGCCTCACGCCAGGGCATTTTTTTTGTTTGTTTAACCTCACGTAGACAATGTCAGGGTTTCAGTGGATATGATGAAGTGAAGAGCATTAGAGGGATAAATGGTATTAAGGTTACATTGAAATCAGTGTTACAAAACCTAAGTAGATTTTCCCTCAGATAAAGAGATTTATTAGGTTTCCAACTTCCCGTTGTGCAAACGGATTTTCTGTTAAGGACTGACGGCGCTGGCTTGTGTCATTTTTATCTTGAATTAGGATGTGTGTTGTTTTGGATGATTGCTCGTCTTTTAGTTTGAGGGTATATGGCTGAAAGAGGAGTGCATCATTAATATATTTATTCACGGATTCAAAATAGTGTTCCCGATTCAATCACGTGATTGGAAATTGCATAATTACCCGAAAGAGATGGGCACTTTTTTTCTCTCCAATTTTATAAACAGAGCTGGCTTCATGCAGCAGTCTGTGTGTGCTCCGCAGCCATAGTGCTCTGTTGTGGGTGAGGCCTTTGTGTTTGGAGAGAGAAAAAAATGGCAAGCTTTTGTGCAGGTCTGCAGCTCATTAAGGAAAAAGAGGCACTTGGTAAGATGCGTAAATCAAGAGTTGAAAGAGTGACATAGTTCCCCCCCCCACGCCACCCCCCCCCCCCACACACACACTAATTCATTGCAGAGAGATTGGATGGGATTCAGGTTCAGCAGTTATAAACACTTAATTTTTGTACGATCACTACGTTTATCTCACCCACACAAAATTTCCCTCCTATCCTTTATAAAAGCCACCAAAATAAATGCATGAAGATGTATGAATAAATACATAGAATTACTTTAAAAAAATAGAGGGTTCTATATACATTTCAATACATCAAGAAATTCATAAGTCATCTTTTTCTGTTTCATTTAACAGATAAAACCATTAAGCTGTGGAAGGTGAGTGAACGAGACAAACGGCCGGAGGGATACAACCTGAAAGATGAGGAGGGTCGGATCAAGGACATTTCCACTGTAACCTCCCTACAGGTAATAATGTGATGATAATAATAATAATAATAAGAAGAAGAATTTAAAAACAATAAACACACAAAATAACCAATGCATTGGTGTGTTCATAGTATCCAGCATTGTACACGATTTCTCAGCTTCTTTTTTGGTGCTTATCATTTAGAGTGCACATTTACATGTAGTTTCCCACAATTCCGCACAGTTAGTTAAATTTTGTAGGACAAGAAGAGTACAAGTTAAAGTATATAGTGATTAATAACTCAACATGTTTTTGTGTTTTACACGTCCTAAAACTCTCACTGTGGTTGAAAGTTTAGCCCTGGCATGTTGAATGTGACATTCCCAGCTCAGCTCAAGTTGTGATGAATAATTATTCTCCAAAATGCACGCTCATGGAAAAACATCCATTCAGTGAATAGCAGTGTGACAACTGTGTACTTTGTTTGAATTTCTCAAATTGTTTCTGGTTGCATGAACTCGTCGTGGTGTGCTAGTGTAGAACAACAACACACAAATCGTGCGGTCATAGAAAAGCAACCAAATGAGCTGTTTCCCCATCAAGCTCAGCACTGCAACTCCATGGCACCATTAAATGAATGAATTTGGGCTTGGACATGAATTATGAATGCCAATGGAGGCAGATGGTTAAATATTAATTTACGATATAGAATCTAATTGCTTAAATGGAATCTACTGTCTGTATTTATACCATCTTCGTCATCTCCTAATTTGTCACATGTGAGAGTAAATACCTCGCTCTTCTCTACAGGTGCCTGTTTTGAAGCCCATTGACTTAATGGTGGAGGCGAGCCCGCGGCGGGTGTTTGCCAACGCCCACACCTATCACGTCAACTCCATCTCGGTCAACTCGGACCACGAGACCTACATGTCCGCCGATGACCTGAGGATAAACCTCTGGCATCTGGACATCACCAACCGCAGCTTCAGTATCCTTTGTTGACTTCAAGGGGAGACGATCCGACGCGACATAAATAGTGCACAATGATGCTGGAAAGAAATGTTTTACTAATGTACACGCACGCATTCGGTGCCACTTTGCTGCACAAAAGAAACAGCATTGGGGGAGGAGAATATTATTCTTGGGGAGTGAAAATGCATCTTGATGAATAATTCAAAGACTGCATCAATATTTCAGACCCTTTCTGAGCTTTATTGCAGCTCAATAGGTTACGCTATTGCCACGGTCCTGACCCAGAAAGGATTCATTATATTACAAATGATCTGACTGTCAAATGGATTTTCTCACAGTCTATACTTATATTGCTTTTACTTTTTTCTCTTGTAATGATTTTAAGGATTTATGTACAGGACTTACTTACACCGCTCATATTTATAAGAGACTTGAGTGCATTTCAAATTAGTTTCTCAGGGACTCATTGAGTGAATAAATTCAACGGATTAATGGAAGTGCAAAATCAGTCTCGATAAGCCGACGGTTGTTTCCTTCAGCGATGCCGCCTTTTTTTTTTTTCTCAGACATTGTGGATATTAAGCCAGCCAACATGGAGGATCTGACAGAGGTGATCACAGCGGCAGAGTTTCACCCCCACCACTGTAACCTGTTTGTGTACAGCAGCAGCAAAGGCACCATGCGCCTCTGTGACATGAGGGAGGCGGCGCTGTGCGACCGACACTCCAAATGTGAGAAACCTGCTGAGATGCTCGACTTGTGTCCTAAAAATGTTTTCTTTCTAAAAAAGGCTTCTTCTGCAGTTATGAATGAGCAGTTCTCAAAGAAATTCAACAAACACAAAGACAACACCAACCACTGTATTATTCTTCAGTGGTGCGGGCACCCGCATCGGCTCCTCTTGTTGTCTTGTTGTTTGGTTGAGAGGGAAGACATTTCATCTATGCTGTATGTTGCACATACAGCGCATTTGACAATAAAGTTGTACTTGACTTGAATGTTCATTTTGGACTACCGTAGAAGCCCAGTTATCCAGTTCACACTTCAGTATAAAACAGATAAACTGAGTGAAAAATGTGCTCACAGAAAATGGAGCGAGTACATATTAAAGCAGTAACACACTTTATGATGCTGGATTGTCTCTTTCTAATTTTTATGCAAAAAAAAAACAAAAAACAAAATGTGAGGCACTGTGTTTCAGTGATGTAATTTGCTGCTTTGATCATTGAGACATCTGGACAAGAGCATAAAATGTGAATTCAGTCGGAGTCTTTGCGACTTATTGTCTGTCACCGGTGTCCATCAATTTGTTTCAATTCAATCTCACTGTGACGCTGCGCACATTTATCAGGTTTGACATGTTTGCCTCCCCTCCAGTGTTTGAGGAGCCGGAGGACCCCAGCGCTCGCTCCTTCTTCTCCGAAATCATCTCCTCTGTGTCTGACGTCAAGTTTAGCCACAGCGGGCGCTACCTGCTCACCAGAGACTACCTGACTGCCAAAGTATGGGACCTTAACATGGAGAGCAAGCCGCTGGAGACCTACCAGGTGAGGCAATGGCCTGCTGTGGTCTTTTTTTTTTTTTTCTTCATGTTTGACCCCAATGAAAGGGGACAGGGTGGACTAATCTGATGTCAAGGAATGCATTAAGTACACCAGGCTTCTTATTATTCTGGTTTTTGTTTTTGCTTTGTTTGTGGCATCCAAACGTGTCATTGATGGTTATCATCCAATTTAGAAATACTGCACAATTCTTTAACAGACATCATTGGGTAATGGCTGAAATTTATGCTTCGGCATTGAATTACACGTCGCTACTCTCCTTGTATTGAGAAGTTGCTGAGCCTGAATTTTCTCAAACATACCGTTTTCTATATCGTTTTCTTTTATCCTTCCATCTTGCGATCCGCTTATCCTCACAAGTGTCGCGGGGCATGCTGGAGACTATCGCAGCTGTCTTGGGGCAGTAAGCGGGGTACACCCTAAACTGGTTGCCAGCCAATCGCACGTAGACGAACAGCCATCCGCGCTCAAACTCACACCTAGGGACAATTTAGAGTATTCTATTAACCTGCCATGCATGTTTTTTGGAATGTGTAAGGAAACTGGTTTACTCAGAGAAAACACTTGCAGGCACGGAGTGGGGGGGAGAACATCGAAACTCCACCTAGGAAGGTCGGTGCCAAAATTGAACCCTGTACTGTGAAGCCGACGTGCTAACCAGTCGACCACCGAGCCGCCCAGTTCTCTTTTAACGAATTTAAATCCAGAGACTCATCTAATTGGGCCTTTAGGTCTGAAACAAATACATGTGCAGTCCTACCATAACTGTCTCTTAAAATGCGGTCTCATTACAAAACGAAAACCGTAGACTTTTTTTGATTTTTTTTTTTAATGTGTATGTATCTGAGTGTGCAGGGGCACATGAGGAAGATGAGGAGTTATTTACACTCTCATTGAAGATTAACAGGAAGAAGGGATACTTTACCCAGTGCCTCACACCTTGATCTGCAATGCAGCACGGAGGAGGTGGAAGAGGGAGGGAAAGAGGGGCGAGGGGTTGGCAAGGAGAGGAAGACTTTTTGAATATGGCAGAAAGATAGTAGCACTTTGTAACTATCGCGAGGTGATTAGAGGAAGCAGGGGCAAGTTCATTTAAACTGCCCCGCACCCTGAAAGAAGAAAACACTGTACTTAAAATGATGGAACATGCATTCACAAGAATATCATTTAATACCCGAAATGACACAGTCACCCCCACCATAGAAAGAGACCCTTGATGGGGGAAACAAAACTGTCCGAATGAGAAAAGGGGGCTCAGTAGAGAGCAAAGTGCCAACGGAGGTGTATACTGTGTATCAGCCCCTCAGAGCCGACACACACTGCTGAGACAGGCATGTTGCATTATATCACAGGAGGGTGGCCATGATACATGTGCGTGCTCGCATATCTCGATTATCACGGCCTTGGTGTGTGATAATAGCTGGATGTTTCTTGCGTTTTCGATTAAAATGTACTCCTGGTAGATAATATTGCTGAGGGCGGGTGTTGTTTTATTAGCGATGCCTTTGGGGAGGTTTTGTCTTACAACTGTGCACAGTCAATGTGTTTCTTCTGTGTGTGTGTGTGTGTGTGTGTGTGTGTGTGTGTGTGTGTGTGTGTGCGTGTGCGTGTGCGTGTGCGTGTGTGTGTGTGTGTGTGTGTGTGTGTGTGTGTGTGTCCTCCATTTCATCTTCTATTTTTAGTTTACTTGCAGTCAATAGCCAAGTGAAGCAGATGTGTGTTAGATTCATTTTTAATCTGTGTGCTCCTCTAGGTTCACGATTACCTCCGCAACAAGTTGTGCTCCCTTTATGAAAACGACTGCATCTTCGACAAGTTCGAGTGCGCCTGGAACGGCTCAGACAGGTCTGTCTTTATTGTCCATCTGTATTTTTATATTACCATAGCCAAATCCCATTGAAAATTTCACACCATGTCACAACAAGTTGTGTCTTGAGATCTGACTGACCCGACAGTATGCCTTCAACTGATTTTTTTTTTTTTTCCTGTGACTTCGGATCAAAATTTAAGATGCAAGCACTGTATGCTGGCATTGAACCCAACCCAAATCATTTCATAAAAAAGCAGCTGTTTGGGAGTTAGTGAACACATTTTCCAAAAAGAAGCATCAAGTTGTTTGCCACTCTCAGTTGAACTTGACAATCAAGCAAAACATAAAAAATAAAAGAATCACATTTGTGTATGAAAACAACCATGTAGCTTTGCGCTAAAGTTTGGCTAAATGCTAACATTATTGTAAAAAAAAAAAATCAAACAGGCTCACAAATAACATTGGTGTCACCATGTTATAGCCCTTTAAGCAACTGATACAAATGGCGGAGCAACACATGTAAACATAAAATACAACAATACTCACAGTTATATTCTTTACCCTCCTTGAAAAATTACTAATAATATTACAGCTTACTTAGTGAGGAGAGATGCAAATTTTTAGTTACCAGCGTGGTTATGAAACAAGTCAAACTCTGATCTTATGCTGACACTATTGCGAATGGATTAACCATGCCAGGCTGACTCAATTACAGCTGGTTCAAAAATTAGCCAACCTATCAGACGGCTGTTGGAATGTGTTAAATGTCGCACTCGCCAAAGAGAAACTGCAAGCTACCCATGGCAGCCTATAAAGAGATTAGTTGCATTTGTTTAGTCAAACAAAAACTACATTGAAGGCTTAACTCAACGGAAAAGACCTTTTCTAGACAGCGTTTTCCAAACTTGAGCCAAGGCACATATTTAACATTGGAAAAGTCTCACAGCACACCAAGAAAAATGTCCCTGATAGCAGACAATATCTACTTAAATATGGAGGTTCTTGTCTCAGTTTACTCACAGATGTACTCAGTGTGAAATCTGGGCCTGCTAAATTGAACGCAAATCTACTGCAGAAAATATGTGTTGTAAAGCAACAGGTGAATACACAGGTTCATTGTAGCTTCTGCTAGCTAGTGGCAGAGTATTTAACTGTTCTGCCTGTCATAATACATCACTGGGATAAGATACTTTATTTGTAGTAAACAAAGACAAGTGGTGAACAATTAAATAAAATCTGATCATTTCTTGTGGCACACTTGATGATTTTTTCGCAACACACGAATCCTAAATCAGTGGTTGAAAGTCATTGACCTAAAAGGAAAAAAAAAAAAAGAAAGAAAGCTTTTGATCGCTCAGGCAAAAATGATCTCCCTCTCCCTCCCCCGATGTTGAAGCTCCATCTATCCATGGAACATCAAGGTCGGTCGGACCTGATCCCAAACCATCTGCATGAAATTCATTTACATGAACCCACAGCATCATCCCCACTCACTTGACGAGGATGAGTTTTCTGCCTATAACTGGGTCCCTCCACTCCTCTCGTGTGTGTAGCATGATCATGACAGGAGCCTACAACAACTTCTTTCGCATGTTTGACCGCAACACCAAGCGTGATGTGACCTTAGAAGCGTCCCGGGAGAGCAGCAAACCCCGAGCCGTGCTCAAGCCGCGCAGGGTTTGTGCCGCCGGGGGCAAGCGGCGCAAGGACGACATCAGCGTGGACAGCCTGGACTTCACCAAGAAGATCCTGCACACGGCGTGGCACCCAACGGAGAATATCATCGCCATCGCTGCCACCAACAACTTGTACATTTTCCAGGACAAACTCAACTCGGAGATGCATTCGTAAGCGCCAGTCGAGATGCACCAATGTCAGAATGTACGCAATCAAACGCTCACAGGACAAAGCCTCAAGTGACCGGATGAGCATCCTACGTCACATACAAACACGCTCACCTCTTCATCAACCTCGGACAAGTGGAAGGACCTTAAATCAGGTTATGATGGGATTATGGAGTCTCTTTGGAATAGCAACCTCAGACTGGAAAGATGTTTACATGTTGTTCTTGTTTTTCACTGCACCCTTGTGTATTTTTAGCCATGGACATACTGTAATCCAATTCAAACCTGTTGAGTGATGATAAATGGGGCATTGATGTTTCCGGTCATATGTTTGATTTAATATCCTCCATTTATGTTTCTGTCCGTTCTCTGTAACGTATGACAATGACATGACGATGGTTATAATACGTCCCTCATAATCCAAGATCTCTCCGGTTCAGGAGAGTCTCACATGGCTTCAGAGGGAAGCAGAAGTGCGGTTTCACGTGTGGATGCACACAATTATCTCCTCCACATGTTTGCAAATCTCACAGGTTCTGCTTTTGGTCTGTGGCTGCATTTTGCTCTCCTTTAATACAAACAAACCCCCAAAAAATCCTTTTAAAATCATCAACTAAGCAAAAATATGCTGCATGTCACAAGATATAGCCTACTATAGACTGACTGACTGACTTGGCTGCCTTCTTAACCACTTAGACCCAGCTGTACAAAAATGCTCACAGCACGAAGAAACCATTGTTGACCGAACTCTCTTTACCTTTGCGTCTGTGGATGCATGTTTACTGATGTTCGGTTCATTACTCTTACATCTTACCAGTTGGAATGAAGCTGTACGGGATCCATCCGGTGTAAAGGCGATCCAATACAAATGTTTGGGGTTATTGTTCTACTCTAAAAGAAAAAAAAGGGCCTAAATGGTTGGTGCCTGTATCAACCTTCGCTTTGGACACGTATGAGAATTTTGTTTCAAATCCATCAAGTGACTGTGGACTCAATGATTTACAAGATGATTGTCTCCAAAGCGACAGCAGAGAGATGCTCCGTTTATCTCTTCAGCCATCCTTACTGATTACTTTGCTAATGTCAAGAATTGTTTATTTTTGGAGAACAATTTATTCTTTTATTTCACTTTTTAAATAATAAAAACAAATCCACTTTTCTCCATGTGCTGACCAAACTAAAGTCAAATATTGCATATTTTTGTGCTCATGTAAGTTGATGACAAACCTGTCACACACAGGCAGGAATGAAAAATTCTGGGAAGGTTTTGGGAATAAAGATTTCGACAATTGCATCCATTGTTATCGACAGAATCCTCTGTCGCATTTATTCTCTTCTCATGGGAGTCAGCGCGACGGCGGGCGAGGCCCCCACCTAGTGTTTTTACACAGTACTTCAGCAAAATATACATACTGTGGATATTCTTAAAATCCACGTCTCTTTATTAACCCACGCTCCATTAATTAAGCACATGCAAATAATCCTCACGCAGTATTCAAAAAAATACAAAAACAACTCTCCGTGTTTATCGTGATTTTATCAAATTCCAATCAAGGCTACTCAATTCTTTGTAAAGCTCAGCATTTCTATGTGCAATAAATACGACACAAATTATTTTCTGGGTCACAGAGCAGAAAATACTGCTGATCCCAATTCAGACATAATCACTCAGGGGTGATAGCATTGAACATTTTTGATTCCTGCACAGCAGGCTTTTAAACACAGACGTAAAAGGAAGGGAAGGCACAATAAATAATTGGAATAGTCTTTTTTTTTTAAATGAAAAGGATCTCAGAAATGTTTAGTGTATGTAAAATGCAATTTCGGCACTTGAACGCAACTTGCTAATATCACCCGACTGATAAAAGACGCACTTTGATAGTTACTCCCATCATTTGACTCTGTAACAAGTTGGTCACAAAAAAACAAACTAATCTTCAAAATTATGGACACATTGGTCACAAGACCAAATGTGACCCCAAGGTTTTGGATGCGTATTTTAGTGTTGACCTTTGAAAACATGACACTACTCGCAAACACAAAAGATGAACAATGGAAATTCACACAGAAGCTGAATCTTCCCGTTTAGAGGAATGCATGTTTTCGCGGAACAGTTTGTTACAGAAGACAAATGAATCAAGCCACACCAAGTTAGATGAGGGAATACTACGCTGTCACTTCCGTGACAGCGTCGCTTTCAATGTCAGAGAGTTGGCGTAGTCGTGCGGTCAGGAAAGGGTTGAAGAAGAAGTCGAAGCCAAACTGCAGGGCGCTCTGGGCCGTGCGCCTCCAGTCGTGTTCGATCTTGTACTGTCTACGGCTGGACAGGCGGGCGTTGCCGCACGACAAGCAGTGAATGGCTTTGAGCTCGAAAACGGGCCATTTGGAGCCCAGACGTCCCTCCAGGATGGTGCTGAACTCCACCAGGCTTCCCGTGTTCAAATGCAGCAGCACCGACTTGAACTCATTGCTGGCGCGCAGGACGATGTCCTTGGTGGCGTCTTCGTCCTCCACAATGGTCCCGTTCTTGGTCTTCCTCTCTTGCGGCATGCCCATAGTGACTTCGAACTTGTAGCGGTCGAAGCGCTTCACGTGGCACTCGTGCTTGGCAAGTTGTTTGAGTTTACAGAGGGGGTCTTGCAGCGGCGGAGCCAGGAAAGGGTGAGGCCCCACCTTGCGGGGGTCTTGCGTCCTGTCGCACGCAGGATACGGCTGACCGTACAGACAACGCATCCAATTCCCCACCAAGACGGGAAGCAGGTTGATGACCGACTGCGCCCCGTTCTCGATGTCTGTCACTCGCACGTATTTGAAGCGGCCCGTCCAGGTGACCCTGTGGCCTTCGAGGTGGGAGCAGAGGATCTGAGTTTGGGCCATGTTGGACTCCTTCCACGCCAATGGGCCACACATGTTGCTGTACTGCGGCCACGTGAGAGTGGAGTTGTACACCTTCATGCCTTCCGACCTGTACACGTACATCCAGCAGAAGAGCAGCACGGCGCTGAGCCACACCAGGATGAGTTTGACGATGCTGCTCCTGGACAGCGAACGAAACAACATAATGGGGTTCAGGCTGAAGCGGGTCCAAAGCCTCAGAACGACCGGCACCAAGCACACGGTCAGTGTGACGGCCATCTTGGTGATCTCCAAGGCCACGAACCACTGCAGGAGCTGGATGACAAGTATTGCGGCCAGGCCCAGGGAGAGAACGGGCAGTGCGAACAGGAAGAGGAAGTAGCCGGCGCAAGTCCGTATGAGGCCGATGGCGGTGGCGTTATTGAGGAACACCAAGCAGAGCTCGCACCACGTGAAGCAAACCATATATGGCACCAGGCACAGGTAAGTCCCCTTGAAGCCCCTCAGCTGGGCCATGCGGAACAGGAGGTAAACCAGGTGGCCGTAGAGGGCGCATGGCACACCGATGTTCAACGCCACGATGTCACCCAGAGGCACCGAGATGAACGTTTTCCCGAAGAGCCTGAGCACCCACAGGGAGTCCGGCAGTAGGTAAGCGAGGGAGCAGGCGCCCGAGAGTACTTCCGTGAGCAGGGCCTTGCGAGCAAACAACTTGGCGGAAGCGTGGAGGCTGAGGAAGGCAGTGACTGTGAAGAAGAGGGCCACCGCCGCCAGCTCGGAGCACGGGATCCACGACTTGTCGGCCACCGGAAAGGAGAACACCACGAAGACCACCGAGAGCAAGAAGTACCTGAGGTAAAAACAAGTATTTTCTTCTCAATCTTCTGGAGGAAAATGGCTGAAGATCCCAAATGAAAGATGAAGCGTTGCCGCCTGCTGAACATTTTAATCCGAAATCACTAAATGCTTTGGATGAACAAGCTTGATTCGAAAAGGAATGGCTGAGTCATGTGGGCGTGGAGTTATGTGTCAAGACCGAGCGATGAATGAAAATGGGTTACAATTTTGAGCCCCCATATATATATATTTTTTTTTTGGGGGGGGGGGGCTCAAAATTGAGTTTTTTGCTCAAAACTGATTCATGAAGAAAGAAAAGGGCATATGAAAACCAGGTTCCACTGAGTTCATAACAGAGAGAGCAGAACTAATCAAGCACTAATTCCATAATTGAAATAAGTTGTCCTTACAAATAGGGCTCCAAGTGTGTCAGCCCAAAGTTGGTCTCAGCTTGCTCCACATCAAGTCCAGGCTCAAAGTGAGCCAGCAGGTCAGTTAAGGCCCGAAAGTTCTCCCAGGCTTTGGAGTTCTATTAGGAGTGGAAAAAAAGAAACATTCTTGAAAGATGCCGTTTGTGTGTGCCGATTACCCTCGTCACATCGCAGACAAAATAGAAAATGGCGATCTGACCTGGAACACCCGCAGCGTACAAATAATCATGGAGAAGAAGGAGAGGTAGAAAACCAGCAAAGGAATGAGGAATATGAAGAACTCGATGGTGAGGTTGGAGATGATGAAGAAGAAAATAAGTGCATTGACGTGGTGCGTGGGGATGAGGGCGCTGAGCCACTGCATGCCCGCCCGCGACGCCCAGTCGATGAGGTGCTCCTTGATCTCCAGCAGAGCGTGAAGCGGGAACTTCAGCAGCTGATGCCAAGACAAACGGACAAGCTGAAACACCGTCGTTAAGAACCTTCCTCCCCGCAACCGTGTCACTCCCACCTTTTGGTGTAGGGGCAGCTCATCTGGATTCTTCACCACCACGTCGTCGTCATCATCTTCGTCGCTGCCTGACACCGCCGCCAAGGCGGGAGGCGGCGCCATTCCCTGGGCATACTTTTTTGTCATCTCGACAAATTCATCCATCCCGACGTGGGTGGTGGCTACAAAGACACCACGGCACAAAATGTATCTCGGCTTAATGGTTCGTTTTTAACATTAATCAGTTCACATTTAATTAGCAGAGACAATATGATGATTGAATTTCATTCTGTGGTTTCAGCGGAGCCTGAATAGTCGGATTGGCGATGCTACTTACACTCGCTTGTCACCATTGTCTGCAGAACTCTCCTCTGTTTCTTTGCAGAGCTGTTGAGAGGGCCTTGTGAGACTGCTTTGTCTGCAAATGTAGGAACATCGCACAAAGTATTCATGTTGACTTGTGTTTAACATTGTCAGACAAACACTGGGTTTGAATTTCAGCCCAGAAATTAAACTGACCTCTAAAGTAGGGCTGAACGATTTAGAAAAATACTGTAACAACGATTTTGTGTGTCACAATTTTGCGACTTCAATTAAGATGTTGACATATTTTGTCATGGTCCTCTTCCCAGGTATTGTTTGAACAAACACAAACAGCAAATTCATCTGTATTCCAACAAATGCCATCAGACTTATTATGAAGTTAACAGGTTAAAATCAGTGCATATTAAATCACAATATTGAATTAATACGAAAGGCAGTTTATTTTCTATTTCAGTTCGAGTTGTTAAGCTACTAAACATTTTAGCCTTTCAAATGTTCACTATGACAGCTTCACAAAATTCTACCACACAAGTGTGGCGGAAACACAAAGTCAATAAATCATAAGTTAGTTTACAACAGTAATGCAAACAAATCTGTGGCTTCCATAACCTTAACTTTTTGTGAGCAGTTGTGTACCTGACGTTGCCAGCAAGTAACCCAAGCATCATACCTTGATCTGCGTGGACGTGTTCCACGTTCTCCAGCATCTCCGAAACAGCTACCAACCTCTTCTTCTCCGGGTTCAGCTTCCAGTACATGAGCAGAGCTGCTTTACGAACTCCTCTCTCAAAACGGGTTTCCATGCACAGCTTCTTCACCTCTTCGTAGTTCTCAAGAGTAATGCCTGCAACACAGGACGCAGCGCCACACGCGTCAGCAACTTGTTAAATGAATACCGGGATGGCAGAGGACATTTTGGGTACCTTGCCTGGAGGCTAAGCATTGATGCAGAAGCTTCACAGCATCTTTGCGGCCCTGTTTAGCGGACTGGATCAGCCAGGTGACCGCAGTGCAGTGGTTCAGTTCCTCGTCTCTTTCTCGGGCCAGAGCCAGGAAGAAGCGGCCCATCTGGAGGGACAGATGACACAAGGGCACTTAAACTGTCCCACGATCAGAGCCTTCCCATTAATATGGCCCTGGCACAGCAAGTCCACCATCTGGTTGACACTGACCTTGGCCTGCGCTTTCGCATCACCTGACTTTGCTTTCTCAGCCACATCCTCGAGAGTGACCTCCTCCTCTCGCTCCTCTTAAAGGAGACAGAGAGAACAGTTTTACAAATAAATATATGTGTATGTGTGTGTGTATCTCTCTCTCTCTCTCTCACTGTATACACACACACACACACAAACATGTTTTAACTTGCCTGTTTAATTCATTCGATTTTTATCTAAAATCATCTTTCACCCTTTATCCGTTCCAGCCTTGCATCGAGCTCCTTCTAGTGCATTTACACTTGTATATTAATCATGAATGTTCAAAAATTACTTTTAACTTTGCCCATCTGCTAAATAAAAGCTTTACGAGCCCTGGAGCAGGTATATGAATATGTACATTAGACCTGTGTAAATGGACTTTATTAAGTAATGTGAAGTTTCCAGATTGTTATTCCTTCTTCCTTTTCTCTACATGACATAGCAGGAATGAAATGGGCAAAGACTATATTTATAGGACACCTGTTTCGGGCATGGTAGAAGCTGTGGCTGATGTTTCGGCAGTGGCTGAGGAAGCAGCGTTGAGCTGCGCTCTCCCTAGCTGAGAGGGGCTTCTAACAGGCGAGCAGTGCACTGAAGCGGTCGGCGCGGGGAAAGAAGAGGAGCTGGAATAAGCACAAGGCGCAGAATGAGAGGATGTCGTCGAGTACGTCGGCAGCAGCTTGGTCGGACGGGTTGGCATGGTGAGTTTAGGAGAAAATCTGGGCGAGGGAGGGTCTGTCTGCACAGCGGTGGCAGGAGAACTACTGGCCGTTGGGCTGCCTGATGGAGATGTGTCCATAGCTGAAAAGAACATAAAAAAGGGAGAAACATCAAAACTTCCAGTAATAACTTTTATCAAGACTTTTTTTTTTATGTGGAACAATTTCCCAAAAGAGAGGCGGATATGGAGTTTGCATGTTCTCCATGTGTGTGGGGTTTTCAACAGGATATTCCATGTGAAAATCTTGCATCGGTTAATTGAACACTCTAAATTGTCCATCGGTATGAATGTGAGCATTTACAGGAAGCCTCTAGTCCGGAGTCCAGAGTCCAGGGTGAACCACACTTCTTACCGGAAGTCATCCGGAACAGGCTTCAGCTCACAAGAACCATAGAAAATGGATGGAAGTTCCACTTATGTCACATACAAAGCCGTAGATTACACACTTGCTGGTCTTTCAAAATTTCATTTGATATTCCTGATTAGTATTATCACATTTAGTCGTTGTCTTTCCATGTGAATCGAAAAAAAACCCCTAACTCGAGCAACATGACAAATAGTTTCCCATTCTGTAAATGTCTCCATTTAGACTGGCCAACAGCGTTTCTACTGTATTTATTTTGCTCTTGGCTAAGTGTCATTGCAAGTATTCATTCTATCTAGTGTTCATTTGTCGCAACCAAATCAGCACGTATTGCATCACAAGAACTATGTTCCATCTGTACAGTCTGCAATCTGTTATAGACTGGAATGCTAAATCGAGAAGGTGACATGCATCAAAGTACCTAAGTGCTTTGTCCTTTCGGGAAATCCCCCCTTGTAGTTGCACACGATCTCGATTTAAGTTGACTGGCCCTGGGAGCTGTCCAACGATATCAGTCTCTTTTCAAATGATTATTTGGTGCAAATCGAAGAAACGTGTAACATTAAATATATTTAGAGGTTGACTGGTTTGTTGCTAACGCTACTGTATTTTTGCAAAATGTCGCAACAATGGTATATTCGGCTCACCTTTATGAAAGAAACAGAGTAAGAAGTATTCCTCTTGGTCACACAATATCGGGAGTCATCTTATCCTTTCGATTGAGAAGAACCTCTAGCAACGAAGAGACGCTTCAGTTCAATCTGTTGTCACAAACCAAACAGATCACATGCAGGTCGAACAGCTGTTTCCGCTCTCATGTAAAAAAAACTCTCTTTCCATTGGACAGAAGTGATAACTCAGTTGCGTCAAGGGCTTTTAATTGGCTACAAAACAAGAAGTTGACAATTGGCATCTCAGGCAAAAGCAATCGATCGTAGATTTAAAGGGAAACCTTTCTCTCACATGTTTTTCTGCAACATCGTTTAATTTATGTATGTCAATATAGAAAAAAAACGCCACAAAATGTAAATTATAATGACTTTTTTGTTGAACATATTTTCTGTTTTTGTTTGGCAAATGATCATGTTTCTATAGCACGTCTCGCCAGAGGGTGGCAGCATTGTTTTTTCATTCAAACACATTGCAGTAATCGAGTCGCTTGTTGTATTTTTTGTTTGAGAAACAAAAATAATAATACTATAGTACACACACACACACACACACACACACACACACACACACACACACACATTAATACATACATACATACGTACGTACGTACGTACATACATACATACATACATACATACATACATACATACATACATACATACATACATACATACATACATACATACATACATACATACATACATACACACACACACGCGCGCACACACATACACACACGAACACATCATACTAAATATATTTAAAATCAGTAGGAAATACATAGACCACACGTTTCAAACTCAAGGCCTAGGGCCAGATCTGGCCCTCCACATCATTTTCTGCGGCCCGCCAAGGCAAATCAAACATGTCAATTTCCATGATGCTTACTAAAATCTCTACCAAAATTTAATAAATGTATACGTAATAAATAAGAAAAATATTGTATGCATTTTCTTGTGACCAAAACCCCTCATTACAGTAACTTAAACAATAGTTGAATAAACCGTTATGATTGACTTTTTTATATTGTTTCAGTGATAACAGCCCTACAAGGGAAACGGTAACTAAAATGTGGCCCACGACAAAATTAGTTTGACGCCTCTGACAGAGACTAACGCGGAGAACTTTGAAGACAGGGACATCATACAAACTCTGGACTCTGGTTTCATACAAAGATTAAAATTCCCAGGTGGTGTCAAGAGCAGACATAAAATGAATTGGGGGCAGCTGCTATGAGGCAGTTATGCAAATGTATCCTTGATGAGTGGATAAGCATGATCCAGTTGAAAGGTAGAGCCCCTAAGTAGAAGCCTTGTACTTGTTGTGGTGTCGCACACAGTCAGTACAACAATCTATTTTTGGACACACATGCTCTCCTCTAAATTAGTTAAAACTATGGATATTTGTAAAAATAATCTTATTTGCACTCAAATATTGTGAATGGGATTATGCAAATGTTGGTCAGGCCCTCCTATGTGGAGTTCATATGTTCTTCCTGTGTTCGTGTGGGTTTTGTCCAGCTACTTCCCACACTCCAAAAACATGCATGTTGGGTTATTGAACACTATTTGTCTATAAGTGCTCTGCGATTGAGTGGTGACCAGTCAATTCTGGGTGTATTCGGCCTCTCATCCAAAGTCTGCTGATATTGGCTCCATTTTACCCAATTACATTTACATTTGGGAATGAATTTTGACAAAACAAGACTTTATTTTATTGTATTTTTTATTTTTTTTAAATTTATTTAAGCAAATTATAAATTGATTTTTACACTGTCAATTGGCAAGCCATGAGCACTGGAATGATAGGCTTGCAAAAACTACAAACTGTGAAATGATGATGTCCTCACATGTGTCCGAATGATACATGAAATGAAATATAAGGAAGTGCATCATGACAGTTCTCTGCTGGTTTTCTATAAATTAACTTCACAAATGCCATTACATTCACAGGAAACAGATTGGAGGAGGTCAGTGTCCATAGCAACCAGGGCTGTGTGAATATGGACATATACAGCATTGGAGATGCCTGCATCACTTCGGGAGGTCAATATCTTTTCTGAAACACACTCAGAAATTAGCACATGGTCTTTTTGTTACTGCACAATTTTCAGTGGTGTGTGTTCAAATTTCACAAAAGTGTACAAAACTGAAAAGAAAGTGGAGCATCTCTCTTCAGAACCTTTTTTTACTGACGGTTACACAAGGTTGTCAGGCAGCTTTGTTTTAATCGTGTTTTCGGAAATGGACATGGAACACTCTACTCAACGCTTTAGAGACTCATAGTCGTGAGTCATACACAGGATAATTATCCTCAGCTGGACAAGGATGTGGGCTTAAGAACCATGTCTCTTTTAGATCGTTTTTGCCTGAAAGTTTTGTTTCCAAGTTACACGTGTGTATGTTTTTAGCTCCACTATGCTCTTTAGATGACAGTATAGATCTTTATACATTCCTCATTTGATTTCCTAGTCCCCCCCTGAATGCCAAATGTCATTATAGGCTAATTTTAATCTGCCAGACGTCATGAATATGTTAAGCTTATTATGGCCAGCTCTTATGGAAACAGTCCTCGCATTCCAAGGAGCTGGAAAATAGGCTTACTGACATTCTTCAAAAGAGAGACTCAATTTTTTGTTTTTTCAAGGCCATCAATTTGATACTTGAACCTTGCTGCACATTTTGTTCTTCTATATTTAAGGCGTGAGACACGCATGAATCGTAAAATGCCACAAAGGCATTTGAAAGGGCAGGGTTGTCGGAGACACAAAATACCAGGAAACCATTAAAATACCAAAGGCAAAACAATCAACCGAGTTACTCATTATCGCTGTGACACACATTTGCTGTCTGAGTCAATACTTCACCAAAACAAACCTTCATTTTCTGCTTTGACTCAGTGATTTTTACCTCAGGCCTTCACATGGATTGACCTCAGCATACATCTAAACATCGGGATGCTACACACTCCGAGATTACACAGTGAGGCTAATATATGAATGGCATAAATTGTGCAATCACGATGGGAAATTATATCCCATAGTCAACAAATCATCTTCCTCTAAGTGGGCTCTTGCACTTCCTGTTTTGCCCTGCAGCCATTGGCCGCATATGCTTGTGAATGGTAGACATGCAGATGATAGGGGAGGCAGAGATGAGCAGCTGTGCGCAAGTAATGCAGCCACTGGAATCTGGGTCACTCTCACTGCATGCACATTTATGTTACGTTCTTCGTACTTTTTTTTTGGGGGGGGGGGGGGGGAATCATATTGTCTAGCAAAGAGAGAGCCTCCTGGATCTTAATGAGCCATCTTCATTGGTGTATCACTCTCATGGACAAAGATGGTTAAAAAAACAAGTCTGATACTTGATGCAATATTTGATTGCCATTTCGTGATGGTGGTGGTGATGATGATGATGATGATGTCTGATGGTAATTTAGGCGTCTGCCTGTGCTATTAACAAACTGTCAACATAGAAATACAAACTTTGGTCAGTGTGTTCGATACGAACAAATGAAAATACCCGAAAGGCGCACAAACAAACAAAAAACTGAATGGCACGAACGAGGCATAATAATTGAAAAAGAAAATCTAAAAATAATTACCTCGCCGTAAAACCTGATGACGTCACAGTACTCACCGGCAGTGTCATTCTTGAACACGCAGTCAGGTGTCGCGCTTCTATCACGCTACCGGCGACGCCCGCCCCGCTTCCCGCACGGATCTCCGTCGAGACACCTAATTTCATCTCTGATACCCGCGTGGAAGTGGAAACACACTGGACACTGCTGACATCGCGCGAACTCTCCTCCGCCCACATAGGCGGACAAGTAGCAGCTATGCTAGCGGGTGATAAAAACCACCCCGGAGTACTGCGGATGAAAATGAATTAACCCGGGAGAAGTGTTCAATTTTACAGTGTGGATTTGAGGTGGCGAGTGAGGTGAGCACCCGCCACGCTGAAGCTGTAGTCGCCCCTCGTCGACGTGAACCCTCGACATCACTGGATTTATAATTCAGGTGAGAAACCTCTGCGATGCTTGGCAACTTCTATGTGGACGCCCTACTCGATTTTAGCTGCAAACGGACGCCAGTTTATAGTTTGTCCAGGGAGGGTGCAGTTGGGGGTTAAGGAGGGTAATTTAAGCGACCAACAGAACAAACGACCAGCGTTGCACCCGGGAGCTAGTGTTGTCCCGAGGTGGAAGAATCATGCTTGATCATGATGTTTCATTTTTAATATCCTGTTTGTCGACCGCTCTCTTCACTTCCTGTGCAGTGCAGTGCAGTGCAATGCAGTCATGCCACCATCATGCATAGCGAGGACACTTTAAAGCATGGCAAGGTTCACGCAAATGATTGCATGCATTGCACGGACACATCAAAAGGAGACCTTGCAGGCTGCAAGGACAGCCGACCTGTATGGAGGCTGTGTGGTTGATGCTGCTGCTGCAGACTCATCATGCATGTGTCTCCGTGGGGCGTGGTTGATGTCAGTGGCAGACTTGAACCCCCTATTTTGACTAGCTTTCTGACCTTTAAAGCATTTATTTCATATCCTTGATTACAATTTTAAGGTCTGTTTACTAGTATGGTCTTTGTCCTCACTAGTAGTAACACATAGCCAAACTAATTATGTCAGAGTTGTCCTAGTAGTAAGGACAAGGTGCATACTAGTTCATGAGCCTTAGGATGGATGTCAAGGATACATAAAAAACATTTTCTCTGTATCCTTGGTGTGCAGCCTTGGTCGATGTACCCGTACTAGGAGGCTCTTTGTCATCAGTTGAACGCATTTGTGGAACAACTGTTTATCATAGCTAATATATTTCCCATGATGACAAATGCCACTTTTGGCTTATCAGTACCAGTACTTAATTCATACTATTAACACTACTGTGCAGCACTAGGAACATAGCGAATAACCTGCTTTGAATGATCTTGTAGCACCAAAATGTCCACTTGTAGTTTTCCCTCAGTCATAAAATGCACCAAGTAATTCTCCAACTAATATGACAAAGTCGACCTAGTTTTATGCGTTATGTCATCACTAAGACAAATCATTGTGTAGAATAACTGTTTCTGCACATAAACAGGTTGGTAGTAGTAAGGCTAAACTGTGCACTAGTTTATCTGTATGCTACTACACTACAAATGAAGTACTATGTTAATTAACTAGTAGAATTACTATGCCACTCAGTAGTACTACTAGTAGCATCAGTCGTCAACTAGGGCACAGTGTTGCCTCACGAGTCACGTGATATTGAATGCATGAACAGGCTTACTAGAAAACTGTTTGGGCACTGAATCAATGGCTGATCACTGCTCCCCTGTTTTCTGAAGCTGGGCCATGACTGGTTGTTACCTGAGCCCTGAGCAACTTTGATGTCATTTTCAGTCAACCGTAAGTGGCAAAATGGTTGCCCCCTGAGATGGGCAAAAATTAGTGGATTTTACCATATAATTTATATTCCACATTGGTCATGTGGATAGACTAATACTTGTGACGGCACATAGGACTATTATTGTAAGGAAAATTTGGGTGTTGACTTTCCCTTTCATGTCCAGGTAATAGTATGCTGAAGTAATGCACTAGAAGACTGACTAGGGCACACGAGTTGAATGAATGTGTTTTATGAGAAAAATATGTTTCCACTGCCGCCTTCCATTAGTGAAGGCATGTCCAGCTCCGGGCCTGGATGGCCGCCGTCCTGCCTGTTTTCCATCTCTCCCAGCTGCAACACACCTGATACAGATGAGCAGCTCCTGAGCCAGCTCTGAAGCAGCATTAGAACGATCCTGATGATTTGAATCAGGAGCGTTGCTCCTTGAAGAGCTGGAAAACAGGCAGGACAGCGGCCCTTGAGGACCGACTTTGGACACCCCTGCATTCGTGTATGACATTTTTACGCACTATCAGGACACTTACATGTTACTAGTGAGTCAAAACTCCTCGCGGATGTTTTGGAACATCTATTTGGGTCCATGAGACTATTGGCAGTAGTGTGTGTCACATGCCAACTAAGGGTGTGGAAAATAATCGATATTAATCGATACATCGATGCGCACGTCCGCGATCCGAGTGCATCGGCTCATTCACTGGGTACGACGCGATTGACGGGTGAAATCGCGATTCATCACGATGCATTGATGGGTATCGGTAAAATCCGATTCAATCGCGTTTTATTCATGTTAAACGTCATATATCTGCCCTTTCCTAGGCGCAATGAATGCACCATCATTGCTTTGCGTTTTGTGTTGAATACGGACGGTAGCCGTGCGTCACATACAGTCCAGTACACAACGAGCGAAACATTATGGAAGTCAGCGCACGCAGCAGCAAGGAAACTACTATATTTAATGCAGCCGCAACATTCAAATCTTATGTTTGGAAATACTACGGCTTCGAAAAGAAAGACGGAACGCTTGATAAAACCTCCGTAATTTGCAAGGAATGTCGCACTAAGAAGCCATACAACGGCAGCACCACAAATATGCAGACCCACTTAAACCGATGGCACCAGATCACCGACAAGTTTCCCTCCCGCTTCCCCGCCCAGTTCCTCGTCAGACACCGGAGAAACTCTTGGTAAACCAGGTCAGGATCAGAAAAAAATTGCCTCTTATTTTGGGAGTGACTGTAACTGCAACTCACTGTGACCGCGCAATGGCTATAACTAAGGTCGCTGCTTATTTCATATGCAAAGACCTCCTTGCGCTTAGCGTGGTGGACAACGAGGGTTTCAGACAGCTCGTGCACGTTTTGGAACCCGGGTATAAAATGCCAGACAGGTCTGTGTTCACTTACAAACATATTCCCGATGTGTACAACAAAGTGAGAAGTGAGATTACTGTGTCGCTGAACAGTGCGCAAAGAGTTGCACTTACAGTGGATGGGTGGACATCTTGCACTATAGATTCATATATATATATATATATATGAATATTTCATATAAGACACTCAGTGAGAGTCTGTTTGTGTTTACACTATAGCAACAGCTGTGAGTCTCAGGTGCCAAATTGTTTACATTTTCTTTGCACAAAACCCAATTGTGAAAGGGCTTAAATAAGTTGTTTTACAAGTTCTACTCTTTATAAGGAATAAAGTATCCTTTTTGTAATACCATACTGAATTCCATCTTTTTAAAAGCTTTTTTTCTTTGCTTATTTGCATCATGTTTAATTGCACAATATCGCAACAAATTGCATTGTATCGTATCGGATCGCATTGATTTGAACTTAATGTGTATCGAATCGTATCGCATCGTGACGACGGTGAAACGTATCGCATCGTATCGCCAGAAAATTCCATGTATCGTTTAAGTATCGCATCGCTGGCAGTGGATCGTGATGTGTATCGAATCGTCCTCAGTGCTGAGATTCACATCCCTAATGCCAACTAGTTGGGCCTAATAGTAATGTGAGTGCAGCACAGTAGCTCACAAATTTGGCCTAATTAATTATGTGTTAGTAGGCAGAAAATGGTGTGAATAGTACAAAACCATTACTAGTAGTAAGGGACAGTCATTCCTCTAGCAAACCCTAGTTGTTTGACGAATGCACTGAACTATCTCATTATTGGGGGCAAAGAGCATAGTAGTAGATGGATATCAAGAGTACCAAATAATTGCCCAAATTACTTTGAATACTCTGTAACGCCTACACTCAGCCTGTCGTAGAGCTCTAGAGTGTTAGAACCTAGTTGACAGCGAACATGTGCTGCACATCCAGTTCCTGCTCAGGGCAACAGTGCCTAAACGTGCACATATTCTCGCTGATCTGACAGCAAAGGCCACTCTGGCGCTCTGAATAACCGAACAGCACATTTGAACAACGCCCTGAGTTTCTAAACGGCCAGAGCAGTTTAGCAAATACATATCCTTCCAAAATGCAATTTATAAGAGTCTGGAACAACTTGTATGTCACTGCCGTTGGGCAGAATCCTGACACATAGGGGACCCTGCTGCAAGACCATCCTCCCCTTTGCTGCGTCCTTCAGTTAGACACCAAAACCCAAACTGCTCCCCAGGCGTTTGAGCAGCCCCTTCTCCAGTGGGTGCCATAACAGTGTGTGTTTGCCATGAGGGGTCAAATGCAGAGGTTATATTTCATTTACGCATGCAAAAGAGGAGGATCTTCATAACTTGATTTTATATTAGGGTTTGGTTCACATTCTGTACAGTAAGGCAACATTATGAAATGTGGTCTTTTGTGTAAACGAGAGACAGATTAAATGGCATTTTAAGCAACCTCAGCAGCCCAAATCATTTTTTTTTGTAGTCAAAGAGAAATTATGGCAAGTTTTTGATTGGCCACTTCAATTACGTGGGGGGTCGGATCTGGCCTGTGATTCTTGTGTTTGACAGTTTGTTATAAAGCAAAACAAAAATGCTGTCAAATCTGATTAGTGGAATTTACAGCACTCTGACAGTTTTCTGTCTCCTCCGCCTTCGTCTGCCTGACCTAATCTGCTCTTCTTATTCTTAATTCACGATTAGGCACAGCTATCGACATAATCCCAGTAGACTATGCTTGCAGAACTCTTCTTCAGCTCCATCTGCGCACTTACTCTGCAATGAAAATCAACCCATCATTCCTCCCAGTCAAAGAAGTATTAATTAACAATATAAGCGGTACAGAGAATGGGTGGATTTTTATTAACTGCAATAGATAGCACTTGAGATGTTTCCCATTGTTCATTTCAGTTACAATTAAAGATGTAAAGCTGCAAGCATCAATAAACAAGCTGTTGCGTCCTCTTTTTTTTTTTTTTTTAATCATATGTTCATCCAACTTTGGCTCCATGCTCTACCCACTTAAAATGACATGGGCAAAACCTAATAGTGTGAGGCCACATACACTTTCTCTGAAGCACGAATCAGTAGCTCATTCCTCTCTTCCAATAGTGAGAAAACTAAAAACCCACACACAGCGATGCACTCATGCATAAACAGACATGAATGCAGTGGAGCCTTTAAAGTTAAATGACACTGATGTCATACAACAAGTTCAACCAAAAATGTGCTTTTTTTCTGTTGCACTTAATCCTAAAAAGGGATTAGCCACTTAACTAACTTTTAAAAATGACATTTATCATTATTAAAGGTAAGACTGAGTGGTTTATTGATTTCAATGTCTCATTATTCACAGTGGTTAACACTCAGAGGGCAAACTTCACTGGGTACCTCCAAAGCCGAAATGCAGATCTAATCAATGATATTGATATTTCTTGGATCGTACCCACACAGCTGGATCAGAGAGACTTTGTGTTTATGTTCAGGTTCACTTGCCATTAAGGTCACCAACATGCATCATTCTCCTGGCAGAGTACTTTTAGGCCTCATGGTCCACTAGCGTTGCACTTCGCTGTGTTACAGACTCTCAATGGGATTCAAATAGTGTCTACGGAGTATCTCTGTAGCTGTGTGTGTGTGTGTCGGCTATCCTCTATAGTGAGACTGACCTGATCTGACAGTCTCCTCAATGCTCAAAGGATGTTTGTAGTGAACGTGCAATCCATGCAATCCACGTCCATACACATAGCATCCCTAGTGATTTCATGACCCAGTCAAAGAAGTCTTTTCTCATATGTGCTAGTAGTTTCTTTTGTTTTACCGATTTATTAGGCTGATGTGGCTCACATTTGAGCTAAATAATTGACACCATCTTAAAATTGTCTCAGCTCAATGGGCCTTTTCCTATATTCCATCTGTATTGCTATGGGTCTTTCACTTGCCGATTTCATGTTTATCAGGAATGTGAGTGTATTTTTGTGACCAACTGTGTTCAGTATGGAACTACAAAGTTCCTTGACAGTCGACATGCTCGGGGTTTTCAATCTTGGTTTGGGCACTCCTGTGTGGAGTGCATTTTCTCTGGGTACTCCAGCTCCCTCCCACATTCCATAAACATGCATGTTAATTTAATCCTCGAAATTGTGCAAAGGTGTGAACGTGTGTGGATGGCTGTTTGTCGATACGTGCCCTGAAATTGCCTGGTGACCTGTCCAGGTGAGGGTGTAATCCATCTCCGGTCTGAGGGTTGCTGGGAGAGGCTCAAGATCACTTGTCACCGCATGAAGACAGCGCAAGAGAAAATTGGTGGATGCTTTTTTTTTTTTGTACGAGTACACGTATCATTTAGTGATAGAATTTAAACTCCGTCCTAAAGAAATGCCATGAAGAATTAGTATAAATTTTGTCAGTAGCAGTGACATGGTGAGCTTGGTTCCATTATGGAAAAAAAAATCTAACAAAAAGCATACCAGATAGTACTATACTTGGGTTTTCAGCAAAATGTAGATTGGGTTAGGTGCATGATGTGCAACCCCTCCATTCAGATTAAAGAAAGAGTCACTAAGAGGTGATTGTGCATAACGGAGAAGGTTCAGACACAGGTGACCTGAAAAGTGCCGTTTGAAAGGAAAATAAAAAGATGATTCAGTTTGAAAAAAAATCTCTCCAGTTTGCAGTCTGTTGATTTTTAGCCTTCGGTTTCCGGAGTTAGCAGCAGAATGGTGATGACACACAATTGGCTTTGTGTCATGCTGTCGTCAGTATTCTGGAGAAGAACTCACATCATTTCATGCGGCATACAGAGAAGTGTATGTGAACCTAAAGGCTGCATTTTAGCCACTATTAATCCCGAGCACTAAACCTTTTCTGGGAGTAACTATTTTTGGCTTTTACATCACTTGGACGAGGTAATTTAAACGCTGTGATGTTGCACTTTGTGTTTCCCTCTGTGAACGTTAGATGTTTTTGTGGTGCGCCTGTATAAACTTTTCCAGTTTGCCTCATAACATTCCTGAATGTCCTTTAACCTCAACATTGTCAGCTTAAGCCTCTGGCTGTTGTGTCGGCATCATGTGGCTCCAGGAGGCTTTGAGAGAAACCCTTGTTTTTGGGTTTTGCTTTTTCCAACTTCAGAAAAAAAAGGAAAATTACACATTCCACAATGGTCGGATGGGAATCTGCACCTCCTTCCCCTATGTTGATACAGCAGTGTAACCATCTGGCAGTCATTTCAACTACCATGCCCCCCCACCCTTCTTTGGAGTTATTAGCAGTTTCCCATGCACACACTTCTAAGTCACATCTAATGAATCCACTGTAAGTACTTTTAATGAGGATTAGTGCACAGGGCTGCTTCTGGTGTTGGAGTGAATGTGTGTCGCGCCCTGATAATTCAGTGTAAAGGTTTAAAGAATGTGTGCTAGTGTTGTTGCTTGCTCCGTGACTGAATGAGCTCTCCACATTACTTTGAACAAGCGTGAGATCCCCGGTTCTCCCTGCTCGCTTCTATTGCCATGGCAGCCTGTCGGGGTTGGAGAATGTAAGAGGATGGAGACACTTGATGGTTTGCTTCTCTGCAGGCTTTTCCCCTGTATCTCTATTATTAATAGAAGCCGTAACCTTTGTCTGGCTTGCTTCCTTCTCATTCTGCTTGCCAAGGTTTGACCATGCATACAGCGCGCGTACGCTTCCTTGCCCTGCAGCATCACTGCGTTTTTGCCTCTCAGTAGTTGCAAGCTTGGAAATCGTAGGAGAGAACGTGGCGCTTGGATGATTGGTTCTTAAATGTGAAGTCTCTGTCATGTTTGTTTGAGACTCTTAAATCCAATCCGAAACTGTTCCTACTCGTCATCCCCCGCTGTGAGCGCAAAAGACTTTGAGGGAGCATGGGTTTCCGCGGCAACTGTTGCAGCCATCTGTTTGTGTTGTGCTAATGTTTGGCAATGCCAACATCGCTTAATGATGGCACTGCATGTGGTTGTAAATGCTCACTTAGCTTTGTCTTTTTTTTTTTTTAGGAAGAGATTGGACGTGTCCACTTTCATCTTGGTAAATGGACTGCTTACATAAACACCCAGCATTTTGAATTGCCTCTGACTCTTTACACAGAAACCTTCTTTGATTGTCCTACTTGGTTGTTTGCGTTCTTGTTCTTCATTATTTATTTATTATTTATTATTTCAGACCAACGTTTTCCAACATTTGAGTCAAGGCACACATTGTACATAAGAAACAATCTCTCCACGAGTTACTCACACATGTATTTACTGTACTCAGTACAGTGAAACTTGGAACTGTTTTGTTGAGCACAAAAATATGATGTTACACTGAATGGTAACACATGGGGTACACAAGATTAATTACATCTTTTGCCAATGAGCATTTTAATTGTTCAGCCCATTACTATACGTTGCTGGACTAGATAAATAGATAAACAAAGATACATAATTAGTAGTAAATACTGTAAATATAAAATTTCAGACCATTCAAATGAAATTGGATAATTTCGGGACACTAATGTGGTTAGGAATCACTGCTTATTGCTACATTCAGACCGAACATGAAATATTGCGATGCGATACATGTTCGTCTTTGTTTGAACGCAAGTGTGACTACACCGCGGTTGCTTCTAGTGGACAAGAGGAGCGTTTTCTTCCATCAGGAGAGGAAAAAAAGGCCAGTAGCTGAATGTAAAAAAAATACTCTACAGGATATTGGGAGCCAGTGTAAAGCCTTTAAGACAAGAGTAATATGTTCTTGATCTCTCTCTTGTGGTCAGAACCCGAGCTGCAGCGTTCTGAATGAATTGCAACGGTTCAATGCTCTTTTCAAGGGGTTCAGTTCGACAAACCATTAACATAATCAAGTCTACTGGAGATAAAATCATAGATAAATACCCCCCAAGATTTCGTACTTTGTTTTCTAAAGACAGTGAATGATTCCAGGTGTTTTCTAACATCAGTCCTCTTCTTTATTGCCGAAAACGTATTGTTTTGGTTTAGTTGAAGAAGGAAATTCTGGTTCATCCGGTTGTTAATTTGCTATAATTCATCGTAGTAGGTGAACTTATGATCTAATCATGTCTTGTCTTTGTTTATCTTTCTTTTCCTCTGCAATAGACTCACCTTTTCTACATTCTCCTGCTGTAATGGAGACTCAACCAGCACCATGATGTGTCCACTCAGACTTGCTGTAAAGCTCGTCATCATCAGCGGCAGCGCCTGATTCTCTTCTGCTGGTACACCACGCCTGCCTCTTCATGTCTTCCCCGATTGGTTGGAAGTGCAATGTCATCCGCCACACCTCTTGTGGCCCCGCCCCTTAAGAAGGGAAGGAAGTTGGAGAAATTATAGGTAATGGCTGACCCGGTTCAGGCAACCAACGAGGAGCTTAGGAGCAAAATGATGGACATCCAGATTGAACTGCAGCAGGAGCGTTCCAAGGTACGAAAGCACAGGGAAGAGTATTCAAAAATTATGTCATCAAAACCAGTCGAGTGTGTAGTCTGCCTTTTGTCTAAACTCAGATGGATGGATGTTTGGATTATCTTTTGTTATACATTGCTGAGGCCACATTTCAGGAAGAAACTCATCATTGGACAAAAAACTCTGCTCCTGCCACCAGAAGAAAAAAAAATGAGCGTGAATTCTTCTCTTGGCTGCACAGAGTAGAAACCTAATTATTAAGGAATTTCAGCCATGGAAATGAATACAGAGATAATGCTGACAGAGCAATAGATATAAATATTTATTTTTCTCATACGTTCAGAAGCTCAAGTCATTATTGCTTGGTTATGAAGTTATAGTGATTCTTATAGTGTTCTTTTGCATCTCATTTTATAGCCACATACTGACTTAGATTCAGGACTGTAACTTTTAACATTTACTTCAGACTTGCACCAGAAACAAGAACAACATTTGACTGAGCTCATGACTGTGTTCATTAGACTTCGAGAACTTCCTGTTCTTCTGTTGAAATCCCATAAAACTCCTGTCACAAATCCTGTCTTTGCAATACTAAAACTTGCTGTTGAGGATGACAATGGTGTGTAACGGCAGCAGTTTCTTTTTTAATTTGACATTGTTTGAAATTTATAAGAATACTCACCAAGGCTTGATGGGTTCTTCATCGCAAGGTTTTGTGAAGTCGCATGTGATAAATGGGTACTAAAATCTGTGAGACCGAATTCATAGAAGTTAATCGACTACAATTGTACAATTGTAACTCTGCCGTGCGACTAAATATAGTAACTTAAAAGGCAATTACAATAAATTCTTGCCTTCTCACCTTTGTACAACGCCTCCAAAAAATCTGAATGGGATCTTTGTTAGTACGTCGGCCACGTCTTCACAAAGTGTGAAGTGTGTGTAGTGGATAATAGCCCTGTAGTTGTTTTCATAATCTTGCGAACAACAACGGAACCCCCCCCCCCCCCCCACACACACGCCTAAAACATAGAAAAAGAAGATTAACAAAAGCCAATCAATTGAAGGATGTAATAATGCTCAGTGATGGTCTGCGGCTGTGTATCAGAAAAATCATTTATTGTCCCCAGACTGAAGAGTGTTTAAATTATGTAGCAGGGCAACGATCTAAAGCAGACCAGGAAGTCCACATTTAAATTGTTTCAAAAACAACCCTAAGATTAATTTTTGGGATGATCTGAAACATTTAAATGTGATGAATATGCACCCCCCCCCTCCCCCAAATCAGGAAGGTGGTAAATATCTTTTCCCAGCACTCCTATGTATGAATGAAGTGACTAGTGAGTGTATATTGAATAACGACTAACAGACACTGCATTTTTCAGGTGTGTAAGCTGCGCGAGCGGCTCCAGGAGCAGCGTCAGGCTCGGGAACTGGAGCAGCACAAGCATGCAGTGGCGCTCACTGACCTGCGCGCCAAACTCCATGAGGAGAAGCTCCGCGAGACTGCAGCAGCACGTGAAGCTCTCGCACGGCAGCATGAAGCGGAGCTAGCTAGGACGATTAAGATCCGCGACACTGAAGTACAGCGGCTCCAAGGACTGGTCCACGCCTTGAGAGACGGAGCCGCTGACAAGCTAAAAAATGCTCTTCTCGGAGAGGCTCGAGAAGAGGCCAGGAGAGCTTTCGATGGTGAGAGACTAAAGCTCCAACAAGAGGTATGTGTCAGCATGTACGTGGCTCCAAGTTCTTCGCTTTGTATACTCGGAATGTGAATGCCATAAAAACAGGATGCCGCATGGAAATGCCTGTTGCCAAGCTATTGTTTCACAAGTCGATTTCCCAGAGAAACTATGCATCTATCATGACAAAAGATCAGTGGAATAGACCTGCTGTTTACACCTTTATGAACCTTGACCCCTGTTTTAGATCCAAGAACTAAAGGCAGCCAAGAAGCAGGCCGACGAGGCTCTGGCCAATGCGCTACAAGCCGATAAAGCCAAAGCATCTGATCTGAGGACAGCTTACCAGCAGCACCAAGATGAAGTGCACCGTATCAAACGTGACTGTGAGAGAGACATCCGACGACTGGTAAGGAAACAAAACATACTGACAAATGCAACATGTGTTAGTTGAATGTGATACGTTTACTGGAACATCAGCAGACAAAGCAGAACCTCACTCATTAGCATCTGTCTTCCTGCTTCCAATTCAGCCCCGCGTTTATCTCACTGATGAAGGTTAGAGGCTAAGTAACGCTGTCTGCCTTGCTGTCACTTAACCTCACTGTGTGGTGATATTTAGTACGAAAAGCTGCTGCGTCTCATTAACACGCAAGGCTTCAATAATTGCATTGTCTTGGGTTTAGACGACATGTACGGACAAAGTATAATTTGACTTAATGTCTGCTCTTTTGTATGTTATGTTTTGGTTTCATTCCTTATTTGGGGGGTGTTTATAAGTATTATTATTATTATAAATATTATTTGTTAACTGTTGTGTCTTTTGTCATTGTAATTGTTTGGAAGATGATTATTACAATGACGATCTTGATGATGACGATACCAATAATGTTCATGTGAATGAAAGGGTGATTGTCATGTGTGGAAGTCTGTGGATTTGTGTGTTGCGGTTGTATAAACTATTTTTTTTCTCTGTTGAAAAAAAATGGTGGTTCAAGTCATGAACCCTTAATGTTTTCTGCAAATCCAAAATTCTGACTGATAGAATGATCACTCCCCTTTTCCTCCCCATGTCCTCCCCTAGATGGATGAGCTAAAGGCCAAGGACCGCGTGGTGTGCACTTTGGAGAGAGAGCTGGGGATGCAGGCTGGCTACACCCAGAAACTCCAACTCCAGAAGGAAGCCCTGGATGAGCAATTGGTTCACGTACGAGAGGCCGAAAGACACAACCACGGCAGCCCAAAGAGAGAGGTGGTGCTTGGGCTTGGGGACAACACAGACCTGCTCAACAACCAGGTATGTTTGTCAACCTAATTCTTTTCATTCTTTTATGCAGCGATTCAGTATCCCGACGATATTTGCAACACGACAGGTATACGTACAAACGCTGTATATTAAGTCTGAGTGACCAAAAAGCATTCACAGTTCTCATCTTCCATTTCGTCACGTCCTCCTTCCCATGAACCTCCACCTGCCTGTCTGCATGCATGTCTTCCCCTGGTTCAGTCTTTGTACTCCTCTTCCTCCCCTCTCCCTCCTGCTTCCCAGGAGACGGAGGAGCGTGACACTAGGAGGTTCCAGCTGAAGATCGCAGAGCTCCACTCCGTCATCAGGAAGCTGGAGGACAGAAATGCGCTGCTGGCTGATGAGAGGAATGAACTTGTGAGGACAACGCATTCACAAAGAGACATTAATAGTACATCCACAGGCACTGACTGACACAGGGAGCGCCCATTCAAGTGCAAACGAAACAAACGGAAGATGATACGGAGTAAAGTACCTGTTTGAAATGTTGTTTCTGCTCGTTGTGTTGGAAAGGAGCAACAATGCAGTCGACAGACACGCGATGAGCGTGAGTTCCGTTTCTGTTCACTTTTCAGTTGAAACGGGTTCGGGAGGCAGAGAGCCAGATGAAGCCCATGTTTGAAAAGAACAAACGCCTGTCCAAGAAGAACGATGACATCCTGCAAACACTACAGCGAATGGAGGAGAAACTTAAAAACCTGAGTCGTGAGAACGCTGAGATGGTGAGAATCAAATTTGCTTTGTCTCATCAAAAAAGATGGAGATGTTCATTTTGCTGAAAAGATCATTGTCTTGATTCTGCCTGCAACAGACAATTGTTTGGTTTTTGCGGTACAGTTATGCTCATAAACGCTCTCTAGTGGGCATTTTTGAAGAAAAAAAACAAGCAATTTGTTGCGCTTTCATTTTGCTGTCGTCTCCCTCGCTTAGAAAGAAAATGCTTCCCGTGGCCCCTTGCAGCACCAAACCCATCAAAACCAACTGAAGCGGCCCAGTTCCCTGACCGATTTAAGCCACGCCCATGAGGAACAGGAAGTAGAGTTTCTCAAGCTCCAAATTGCAGAACAACGCAGCATCATTGACGAACTCACGCAGGTCAACCTTTTACACGTGGTTCAATAGCCTCTTATCAAACAACATGACATGTGACTTTTTGATTTTAAATAGTGTTGAAACTATTTTCAATCTGCAAACAATATGACTTAAAAAGATGCTAAGTGAGATGTTCAACTACACCATGTTTGTGTTTAGGAACGTGAGCGTTTGGTGATGGGCAAAAAGACGAGGCGAAAAGCCCTCAAACTAACCAAAGTAAGTACAGGATGTTACTTAAGTAACCACCTCGTCTTGTGTTTGGATGATCATCTGAGTACTGCTGTGTTCGCTTAATTGGGCTCAAGAGACATGACGACAATTCTCCTCATGTTGAGAACGACTCAAGCATGTTTAAACAGCCAGAGGACAACCATATATTGGCTTCTTTCATTTGATATAATTTTTTGTCTTCGGTGTTAATGAATGAATGTTGTGCGAAGCAGTCACGCTTAATTTAAATGGATGTGGGTAGTCGAGGAGATTTTGAGATGAGGGGGTTTAACGGGGTGAAGTAATTGTTGCCATCGTGCCCGACGTGTTGATGCTAATGCCCCAGGGTTGTTGCTAGGAGGAGGAGTTAGTAGTCGACACATAGGCTGTCCCACACACACACCCCACACCTGGAAATAGTTACTTTATGGTATTGGGTGCCGCAATTTAGCTCTTTGCTTTTCTTGGATAAGAGGCATGTTTTGTCTCGTCTGTTGGGAAGTTTCGGGTCCAATGGCAACATGACGGAGTACTTTCTTCTCATCCTCTACTTCTCCGCCTTTATTTGTCTGTGTGCGCTGGTCTGCCTTTACTTCTCCGGTTGCCAGGAGATGACTTATAAACACGATGGTAAGGACTCTATGGGCTTTACAAAACAGCGTCAAAAACTAATGTTAAAAAAAATGCACGGTGTGGTCTTCAAAGTTATTTGGCAGGCCGGCAAAAATGGAAGGGCATTTGGGCCATTATTTATTGAATGTGATCTTTTCTTCCATTCTTCTCCATAGAGGCATGTTGTGGAGACATATTTTGGATTTGATGAGGAATCCGTCGAGTCTGAAACTTCTTCTCTGACCTCCTTTAACACTGACCTCACTGACCGTACACCTGCCACTCCAGAGGAGGAATTAGAGGAGGTAAGGGACTGGCTAAATTTCTCACTATTGCAAGAAATCGGGCTAGTCCACAGAGCTTTTGGTAACAGGGAAATACGGGGAGATAAATTTGTTAACTAAGGCGAAGTCAGCGCTCTCATTTTACAGAGCGTTTCTCGTGAGGAGTCGGAGCTTCGTTTTCGTCAGCTCACCAGAGAATACCAGGCTCTCCAGCGGGCTTACGCCCTCCTGCAAGAGCAGACCGGAGGCACTCTTGATGCTGAGAGGGAAACCAGGGTGTGTACTGTCAATTATCTGTTCGGAATATTTCATTCTAGTGTGCTTCTGTAATATCGTGAAAAGTGTGAACATACACACTGCACTTGTATATGGGAAAATAAAAAGGGTGCAAAAGTAATGATTTTCAATTCAAATGTGTTGCACATAAGTTAAATAAACGGACTTGAGTAAATGTTAAAAAAAACACAGTCCTAAAACTTGTCCTAAAAATGTACTGTAGCGTACTTCAAAGTGAATTACAACTGAAATATACTTTGAGCTCATACTTTCCTGTCTTTAGACGCGTGAGCAGCTACAGGCAGAGCTCAGCGGGTGCCAGGCCAAAATCGTGGACCTGGAGAGGGCTCTGGTGGAGCGGGGGCAGGTAACAAAGACAAGAGATGGCGAACGCACCTCTCGGGTTCTCCTCTCACTGGCCCTCCTGCATGTTTGTCTGGCCGCTGGGCTCCTGTTCTGGCGCTATGCTGACCAGGTCTGCCGCAGGTTCCTTTGATGTCACTTTATGCATGTGCAAAATCACAACTCGGCACCTGCATGCCATCCACTGTTCTCCCTGGTGTGGGTTCTCTTTCCTGTCAGTGTTGTAACCAGGAAAATGATGGGTTATTTTTTTAGATCGTCCTCATCGACAAAGTATTTCTTCTTCACCTAAAGACAAGATTTTGACATTTCTATTCGTTGGTTTAATATGTGCAAATGGTAAGCCTGGTACTGCAAGATCAAAATTCGTGGCTAATTCACAGAAGTTGCTGATTTTTGTGCATCGCTTTCATTTCAAATGCAATTCACAAATAACTTTATGACAGGATTTTCTGGGGGTCATTGGTAAAACTCATCTCTTCTGTGTAAGCTCTCTTATGTTGCTGCATGCTTGGATGATCCAGCTCTGTTTTGATACTTTGCTGAATTTCTCCTCTGATTGCCTTCTGTCACTGTAAACGTCTTTATGTGGCTTTATCAGCATGCTTTCCCTTGTTACCTCAGTTGAGGACTTCCTTTCTCCGGATCAATAAACTTTTGCTACCGCCACTCTTTTGTTTTGTCCTTGTGTCTATGGTGCCTTCTTTGCATGTGTCGGTTGGAATCAGAGCCACCAACCGTTCGTTATCTGGCCTCTTTTTCTGATTTCTCTTCACATTCTCTCTTACACCCCTGCCCGTGTGTGCCATTTGTCATGTTCTGTCTGATTGCTGCGGCAGGACTCAAAGTGGGTGGAAGAGAAGCAGCACCTGCTTCGGACAAACCAGGAACTTCATGAAAAGGTAGTTTACATGTTGCAGTGGTACATTCACTCACTGGCCCCAACCGTATACACTTCACAAGGTAATCACAAACTGATTAGATTTGTTAGATCTGTGGTTCTTAACCTTGTTCGAACCCAACCGGTTCATATGCACATTCACCGAACGCTTCTTTCGTGAAAAATAAAAAAGACATTTTTTTTCCAAATTCAAGACATTCAAAAAACATACAGTATTTATGAAAAAAGCAGCACTGATACTGGACAAGCAATGTACCGTGCTCATCTGCAGCCAGTGATGCAAATATCACTGTGCCTCTACCACCGGTGTAGAACAGTCGAGAAAAAAAAATCTAATCTCATTTGGTTTCAATTAAGACAATTTGTTCAAAGTGTGATACTTTGAGAACATGACAAAACGCTGACCATATACAGTAGTCACGAGTCACCTACACTTGTGTGCAGATGTGTGCACTGCAGCAGGCAGAGTCACGACTGCAGGCGGAGGTTCAGGATGCTCGGGACCAAAACGAACTATTGGAATTCCGGGTGCTGGAACTGGAAGTAAGAGAGTGTACCATCGCCAAACTGTCACCAGGAGGCGACAACAACAATCTCAGCTCCAAACGCTTACATGCTTACATACAGTGACTCGCCTCATTTTGATGTACAGGAAATACTTCACTTTGAAAGCCATGTTTTGTCCAAGTATACCCCTGTGTCTCCTTGTTTTGCATGGCATTTTGGTGAACCCCTCTGCACTGTTCTGCAATGTTTAATAAATGAATGTTGTGTTAAAGACTGAAAATAATTTTACTTGAATAAATGTTTTTTTTAAGTTCACCATCCAAGCACCATCTTTGTTCATTTTATTTTCTCCCGTTTGTGCATGACTGTCCTAGATTTTCTTTTACATGTTCCATAAAGCGGAGGTTCCCGCATCATATCAGTAATCTCATGAAGGGTTGGTATGTTGGGTGCATTCAGTGCAATATTGCTTGTACCAGCATTCACTTGTTGGTTGAGTGTGCATCTATTTATGTTTCAGGTCTTTTTCACTGAAGGCAGAGAGGCAGATGTCATTGTCAGTTTTGAGTTTCAGCATGTGTTTATAGTATATGCTCCTTGTTGGTTTGACGTGTTTATTTGTCCCACCTCCCTCATTTTAGCCGCTTTAGATCATGTTTCCGTATCGTAAGTAAACCCGTCATTCGACCTACCTACTGTATCGCCTTTAAATATTCACTAAGAGTTGCAGATTTTTTCCTTTTTTCACTGAGCACCACTGACAAAACGGCGATTCCATCAATAACGCGCTGCTAGGGCGCAAGTCTTAACCTCAGGTGTGCATCTGTAGGAAAGAGAGCGAAGGTCTCCGGCCCTCAATCTTCACATATCTGCATTCCCCGAGAACAGTAGCAGTGCCCTGCAGTCCTACTGCCGCCACGAGGGAGTCAAGGTAAACCACAGCCACTTAAACATCTATTAAGACCCGCGAACACGCTGTAAATGTAATGTCTGCTTTTAATCTGCGAAGGATGTAGTCATTCCAGAATTAATGAAGAAACTGGATATCCTCGGAGATAACGGGGTGCGTGTCAGCATTTCTGTTGATTGAAATGTGTTCCAGCACTTGACCTTTTGTGCATGAGTCATCCTTACCTGCGTTTACAGAATCTCCGAAATGAGGAGCAGGTTGCAGTGATTCAGGCTGGCACAGTTATATCGCTGTGTGAAAAGGTGAGCCCTTGGAATGCTGCCAATTTAGCGTATGTACTGTTCGTCCGTACCGTTACCATCAAATGAAAATGCCTTTCTTAACATCCCAGAAACGATCTTCCCTCACACTCTCTTGCATTACAGTGGTTAAAACAAGTGGACAACACAGAGGCCGCTCTGACGCAGAAAATGATTGACTTGGAAAATGACAAGGTGAAATACGGCCTCGTTAATTGGACTGGATAGTCAGTATAATGATGAAAAAAAAATTAATAATGAATGCATAACCAAGACTTTTAAATGTTACAGTGCTGAACCAACTTATGAGGCCACCGCCCATTTTAAGTTTTAAGGCACAGCTTCCCCAAATTTTTGTAATGGTTAATAACCAAATATGAGAAACTCTCTAACCTAATTATATTGAGTGATACAATATAAGATTCTTATGCATGGATTTTTGGGATGTAGGCCACTTCTTTATGCTGGGGGTGGTTGTATAAGTTGATGTAGTGCTGTTGTGTCTATTGCTGCTCTCCCCTCCAAAAGTATGAAAATGGTGAGGCAAATTGCTTTTTATTTGATATCACTTTAGCCATTATACTTAAAAAAATAATAATTTACTTTCACACCATGATGTTATACTGTATTTAGTCACATTTGCAGTGTTCTTTGTCGACAGATTCTAAACTAAATAAAGCAAACTGTCAATCAATCAATGACAATTCTACCACAGGAGCTGTTTAGCAAGCAGAAGTGTTTTCTTGAGGAAGAGTTGGACTACAGGAAGCAGGCCTTGGACCAAGCATACATGGTACGGAGCCAGACTAGAAATTCACCAGCAGCCTATCTTGCATTTCGACTAAAGATGGCAGATTAACATTCACGTTTTTTTTTTAATCGAGGAAATAATAGTTCATTGAAAAGTCAATCAGGAATCTTGGGTGCATCATTTTCATTTCAGCATGAGACATTTGAATGCAACGCTTTCCATGGAGGTTAAATTTGTCGCATTGTCTCGGGATACTGCATCTTTGACCACTGAATTCAAAATGATTATAATGTCACATCATTTCCTGAATTTTATGTTAACTTGTAGCCAGTTATTAACCTACTGAAGAAAGTCATCCAAAAGTGAGTGTATTAAAATGTGACCCTGAGTTTGCACACTTCAAATCAATCAATAACACTGGCCAACAGCAAGCTTTTATGTCCCTTAATGTATTTTTGAAGCTGATTTTTCTGTGCCTTTTTTCCCCACGCACATTTATTTATTTTGCTTTTGTTTGCATTGTAACTTATAGCTATAATGTTTCAGGAATTTTTTTTTTTTTACCTGTAGCTGAACCTATTCATATGTATTCCTAAATATACTACTATACATATTATCTTATTCTTATATCATTTTGGGCAAGAGAAAATATGAGGACATATTAACAATCAGCCCAAAAAAAAAAGAAAAAAAAAGAAGTAAATATTGCTTGACTGCGGCCTGGTGGGCCAGTGGTTAGCGCGTCGACCTCACAGTGCAGAGGACGTGGGCTCGATTCTGGGTCCGGCCTTCCTGTGTGGAGTTTGCATGTTCTCCCTGGGCCTGCGTGGGTTTTTTCCAGGTACTCTGGTTTCCTCCCACATTCCAAAAAACATGCATGGTAGGCTGATTGAACACTCCAAATTGTCCCTAGGTGTGAGTGTGAGCGCGTGGGTGGTTGGTTGTTGGTCTCTGTGTGCCCTGCGATTGGCTGGCAACCAGTTCACAGGGTATCACCCGCCGACTGCCCGAAGACGGCTGGGATAGGCAGCGCGCCCCACGACCCTTGTGAGGATAAAGGGGTCCAGACAATGGATGGATGGACAGATATTTCTTGACCAGTGTAATTAATACCTTTTCCTCTGTCGTTCACTGGTATGAACCGGATTCTAACATTAATCGAGTCTTGCAAATAGCGCCTAACAAAAAAACGGAATGTGAACAATTGTAGTTTTTCCACTGGCAAGTCTGGCAGTCAAGAAGATCTGCCGGAGAATGTTATAGTCTCATGATGTTATTAGTTACCACATGAGGGTCAAGCATAACAAGGTGGAGGAGTGTTTCTCATATCTGCCATGATCACATTGGTGTGTTTGTGTGCCTCATATTGATTTCTTGTGCATGCCTTTGTTCGTTTTTTTTTTTTTTTTCCATCTGCACGTGCATGCCGTTATGTATGCGTGTTTGTGTTGGTGGTGTATGTGGCTGCCTGTGCAGAGGATCGAGGAGCTGGAGGCCACGCTGTATAGCGCTCTGCAGCAGGAGCAGCCGTCATGCCAGGCGGTGACGGAGTCGCTGACAGACAGGCAGAGGGAGGAGCTGAGGCTTGCTGTGGACAAGCTGCGGCGTCAGATTCTCCGGCAGAGCCGGCAGTATGACAGTCAGATCTTACAGGAGCGTATGGAGCTCCTACAGCAGGCCCATCAGGTAAGGTTGAAAACAAACTCCGGCGAGGTGGCAGTTCTCAATCCTCAATCCGACCCATGTGACCTTTCAGACCACCAAATCTCTGGTGCTTTGAAAAGATGCAGTATCCCTGTGTGTACGCTACCTGTAAATGTGTCCACGGTGAAACGGTGTCACAGAATGACTGTGTCTGTGGGTGTGAGTATGTCTGTTACATTGTGATGAATCCCCCTTCTCCCCTTCCAGTGTTGTCCTACCCCTTCAGCATCCGTTCACTTGACAACTCACGCCGTAATTTCACAATGTTACACCTTCAATTTTCATCGTAATCACTAACAGGCACCCTGCAATCACGAAACACAATCATTACATACTAATGATCTGTATTTACTAATCTGATGCATTTTGACAAACTGACGTTTTATGAGTCAAGAATCAACAGGGGAAACCTTAGAAAAGGGAAACTAGCCTGTATGGAAGCTGTATTAACTATAGGGGGCCAGGGGGGAACAACATCTTCACCTGAACTTTTTAAGCCAGTCGATGAACGTGTTTTTAACAAAACATCTAAATGTTAAACTTCATATTGAACGAATCATGTCAGATCTAATGTGTATTGTTTAAGACGTTTGTGGCTGTCCAATAATATTCATGTAAATATGATGCATACTTTGTCAGTTTTACATCATTTTAGAGACCGTGGGTTTATCTTTCTTTGATGAGACATTAATTGTATATTTTCCCAAATTAATAGTCATTCATAATTATTCGGACTCTAAATTTCCCTTGGAAAAATGTAGATGGTTTTATGGTCAGTGCTGACATTTTGGCCGTCTAACTGCATGTGTTTTTGCTATGCAGAGAATTAGAGAACTGGAGGACAGGATCGACTTGCAAAAGAGGCAAATAAAGGAGATAGAAGAAAAGGTACTTCTTATGTCATAGTGAGGCAAAATGTACAGTATCTCGTCAATAAAGTACCATTGATTCGACATTTCTTACTGACGATTGCTTTTCCTCTCTCTTTTTCATGACACGTTAACTTGATCCCCATATGTTCTTTTAGTTTTTGTTCCTCTTTTTGTTCTTCTCTTTAGCCTTTATTCTTTGGCCTTAATGAACATGGCTGTAGAAGCACATCAGGTACTGTACATATCGAGCATTGTGTTACCTTTCCCCTATAGCCTATTAATGAAATCATAAATCTCTCATTGTTGTGTTTTCAGGTGTTAAGTTTCTGCAGAGGCAAGCGAGGACAAAACAACTCATAATTGTATTTTTATGCATTTGTAGACAGTTCATGACAACCCAATGGCCTTTTTGATAAATGCACTTTTTGCAGAAGAAAGCACCTGCGAACGTGTGAAACAAATAACGATATACACAAGAGGAAAGATTTATTTACAAGCGACCATTAAATGACTGCTGTGCTGATATTTGGACCTGGAATAGAAGCACACAACTTGGATTTATGGAGAAACACAATGGATCACAAGTGCTACGGAGGGGAAAAGAGCCACGGGAGGAGAAGATTAAAGTGCAGAGAGGGAGGGGGCGGCAAGTTAAGGATTCTGGCAAAGTATCGCCTCTCTGGTGTTTCTAAGGAAACGACAGTGCAGCACATGTTTACAAATCCGGTCAGATGAACTTACCGGCTTGTATCTGCGTGGAGAAGAGGAAAATTACAGTCAGTACAACACAGAATACAAGGTTATTATGCATCACTTGCTTAGTATCATGATTGTCATATTTGAATTGAATATTTGAATGTTTTGTGTCATTTGACTTGAGTGTATCAACGGCAGTTTGGGATGATTGGTAAAAAACATGTTGAGCCCAAAAGAGGAGTTGCAGTAACTTGAGCTCATAGTCCACTCCAACTTGCTCCCAAGCTGTTAACAATGTCAATAATAGATGAGCGTAATCAATATCGAAAAAATGCGCAACTGAATTCATTTCGTGAAGAGAATGCGTTTTCTGGTGCATACAGATCATTTATACCATTGTTTCTTCTGTTAGAGGGAAAGTCACCGGGGGAACACAAGCAAACCAAAAGATGGTCACATGACCCTGTGAGAGCTTGGGAGAAGTGAAAACAGTCCTGTTACCATGGATATTGCTGGACGCAACTCGAGCCTGTACATTGTTGAGTGTGTGAGAGAGTTGGGGTGTCTGAGGGGACTCCCAAGTTTAACCATTCAGTCAAACAGAAACTAGAGTAACAGGTAAGCGAGGACGCGCTGATGTGACGCATGCACGCACGCACAAACACACACACACCTTTTCGTATTTTAACGCTGGCACGCTGCCTGGTACTGTACATCTCCCTGTGTAACAATTGTGTCAGTTTAATTCAGAGTAACAAGCAATTTGCTCCTTTTTACTGAATGGTAATGGGAAAGACTGTGAAGTTGGATGGCACACTGACTTTTTCTCTGTGTTGTGATGGGTAGATCAGAGAGTAACAGAGTGCAGGGAGGAGCCTGCAGCAAGAGTCGCTTGTCTGTAACTCCCGACCCTCCCAGAGGCTTGATCAGAGAAGACCCTGTACGCAGAGATAGGAGGTTAGGACCATGGTGAGTCAGAACTCTGCGTGTTTGTCATTTTATTATCTTATTAACGGTAGTTTGAGGATGCGGCAGACCAGAAACAACGAATACTAACATACGATATTCTGTCCAGACTTGTGACAAAGTGCAATGTGTATGGCGAGAGCGACTGCAGCGTTGTCAGAGGCGGCTGAAGGACAAAGAGGATGAGATGGGTCGCCAGTGCCAATACTTTGACCAATTAAAAGGCCAGCTCCACCACAAGCTCTGCCTAGCGAGGGACAGAGAGGAGACCCTGCAGAAGCGCATCTACACTTTAGAAAAGCAGCTACTGGACGTGACCGTGAGTGCGGCCACTGATGTCGCAGCGTTGAGCGCGGTCCGAATTGTGCCCCGCTTGACTGAAACACACTGGCAGGAGCCAGGTGCTAGAGAAGAGTGTGAAGGTGAAGAAGAGAAAAATGAAGGCAGAAGGAGGCAATGGCAGCCAAATGATGGAGGAGAGCGAGATGGAAAGAAGGAGGGGGACATCGGAACAGCTGAAAATGAAAAGCGGACAGACACCAAACTGAATTCAAATGAGGTCAGGTTGCAAGGTTTTATCGTGACCCTGCAGGAGGATCTCGGGGTGCTGCTGGAGAGAGAGGAACGTGGGCTTGCAGAGCATAGGAAGTTGATAGAGCAGCTGCAGGAGGCCCAGGAGAGCAGCCTTTTCCTCTGCTGCAAGGTGGAAGAGATGAAGGTGGAGCTCCAAAAGCTGAACTTATCTGAAAGTGCCCTGATGAAGGAGGTGGAAGAGCTAAGAGTGGAAAACGACAAACTCAAACGTGACCTTAAGGATTCAACGAAACAAACTCCCAGTCAGTCGTCTGCAATCTCTGCTGATGTTTGCTCTGCTGCCTCTGACACGAATACAGTTGTACATTGTCCAGAAGGAAGCTCTAAAATGGTGTTTATTTTATTTTATGTTTTGTGTGTGTGATTTATTTTTCATTACATTTACTCATGAGGGTGAACATGCTCGTCTCAGCTAAGACCGAGTGCTGTTGTTGACGGTAAATCCCTCTTGTTTTATGTTACATCTGTCCTTTTTCTATGCCGTGACTTGCGGGTGAGCTCGATCCAAAATTCTAGGAGGCTTTGGGCCAGAGGCATAGTACTCCATCGACTGGCTGCCAATCAATTGTTGGGTACATACTGTATAGGCAACCAAGCATTATTATTTCCTAAATGCATTTTAGGTCAAGTGAAGACTCAAAGGTTTTCATGAACGTGAGTGCGAATGGCTGTTTGTCCACTGTGCGCGCTGCACTGCGATTGAGTGGCTCAGTCCAGGAGGTACCCCACCCCAACCCTAAGATAATAGATTCCAGCTCAATGGCGACTTTAATGCGGACAAACACTATAGAAAATGGACGGCTGGATATGTAGTTCACATTTTTTGATCATTTAGTACCAGAAGATTTTCCATATTTGTAGATTCAAGCAAAACTAGCTCCACTAATTCTTCGTTCTTTTTGCTCTACAAGGTATTGGGTTTGCACAATGCAGTTTCAGCTGTCCACCACCAGGCTGCAGCAGCGACCTCCAACAGTGCCACCCAAGCTCCCACGATTACTGCCAAACATGAGCCTCCGTATGCATCTAAAAATGACTCCCGAAGCGTTTTTTCTCACCTCAGTCGCCAAACCCTCAACTTGGCTTCAGAGACAAAAGAGGAATGGGGCGGCGAGGGGGGCTTCAATGTGGAGGACACACACAGTGAAGAATCTGAAGCCTTGAGGGTGGCATACAGGAGCTTAGGTTTAGGTGAAGACCTCGAGGGTCTCAGAGAGCAATGTGAACACCTGGAGGCCGCTCTTCAGCAATCAAAGCAGCAGCTGCAGGTCATGGTTCAGGAGAACGCGCAACTGAAACGACAACTCAGGAACCAAAGAGAGGAGAAGCAGGTATTGTATTGTCACATAGTGTATATATTGATCAAATGATATAACTGACATAAGTAACACAGTGCTGATTTTTTTTTTTTTGTATTCAGTTTGCCGCAAGTTTAACCAGTCATGAAGCTGATGCTATCCTGTCATCTCCTGTCCAAGAAGATGTCACCGACCGCGATGGCCTTCTCCACGCTCTCAATCAGGAGAACCGAGTCTTGGCTATCCGTATCGAGGAGCTGCTGACTCACATTGGGCTCAATGAGGAAGAAATGAAGAGCGAGCGATCTCAGCTGAGGGCAACTATTTTGTATCTGGAGGAAGACAAAGCCAAGCTGGAGCAGGTGAAACAAGAGCACGGTTGTCTCATCACAGAACTCACCAGAAAGACTGAGGATGATCTCAATACAATCATGGACCTGCGGCAGAAGTTAGAAGAGCATCGTAATAAACAAAAAAACATCGGAAGGTGTCGAGAAAACCACCCAGAAGAATGTTTGACAGAGAGCGTGGGAATAGAGAAAGGTGGACTACAATCGATGTCATGTCAACCACCAGAGAACGAGAATACATTTGTAAAGCCTATTTACAAGCCACAAAGTTGTCTCCCGGTGAAGTCAGGTCGTGATCAAGTGGAGCAGCTCACCACATCCATGCAGAGTCTGAAAGTTGAGCAAACACAATTGTATGGCCATGTGGTGACTCTCAGAAAGGAACAGAGGGACGTATCTCTGTCAGTCCAAACGCAAACTGAGGAGAAACAGCATTTAACTCGGACAATTTGGGCACTCAAAGAGGAAAAAGATGGGATCGCTCGAGCTCTGGATGGTCTCAAGCAGGAGAGGGACCAAATAATCCGGGTCGTCAGTGGACTGAAGGATGTGCAAGTTCGTCTTTCAAAGTCGGTGAGTGGTCTGAAAGAAAAGAAACTGAAGCTCAATGAGTCTTTTCCGGTCCTTGAAGGAGAAAAAGAGAAATTGTTAGAGTCGCTGTCAAGTGGAAAAGAGGACATTGAACAAACGGCTCAGACAGTGCAACGTGTGGAGCGAGAGAAGGAACAATTAAGTCAGAGAGTCCTGGCTTTGAAACTGGAATCAGACAAACTTACAGAATCTCTCCAAGAGTCAACACATAAGAGTCAAGCATGCCGCCATTTACAAGGAGACGACGAGGGGCTGCTTGAGTCAATGAATAGTTTGAAGGATGAAAAAGAAAGAACTGAACATTCAGTCAGATGTTTGAAACAGGAAGACGCACAGATAATGAAATTACTTCAGTCTCAAAGAGAACAAATGAGCGGCCAACAAACTGGTCCTCACAGCCACACGCAATACAACACATCAAACTGGAAGAAGACTAAAGACGAAAACAAACTAAATGGAACAAACTTCGCCGACAGCACTATGCAGGTATAAAGACACATGGGAAGGTTGCCTTGAGTGTGCTATCAGCATTTGATAATGACAAGATTGACTTTTTTCCAATGGGAAATCAGGAACCAAGTGAGCTGGTGGGAGAGATCGAAGTTGTCAGAGGAGAACTGAAGCAGTCCCAAGAAGTCGAACAAAGGCACGCAGAGGTCAGTGTAAACGGCATGTTTTCTCCTTGTACACGTTTCGATTGAAAATGAACTGTTTTTGTGTAGATTACAGATTGGCAGACCACAGAGCTACGCATGCAGTTGAGTCAGTCAGAAGTCAGAAGGCAAAATGCAGAGAGGAAAGCATCCCTAGCAGGTGATGAGGTGAAGAGACTGACCGAGTTCATCAATCAGACAGACAACATCCGTCAGGAAAATGGACACCTAACCACGCAGGTAACTACAGTCTACCATTTCGGAGCTTCCATAAAATTCATGATTGACTGCAGTGAACTTGATGCCCCGTCAGGCTGCGTATTTCTTTATTTTTTTGCATCTCCGGTTACAAAGTTCTGTAAGATAAAACTGTTGGCTGTATCTGTTGCAGGTGGAAGAGTTACAAAGCAAAGTGTCCGCCCTGGTCAAGGAAAAGGCCGCAATTACGTTACTGAAGTCAGAAATTGAGGACCAACACAAGATCCTCGCGGCTCAGCTCAAAGCCAAGGTCACAGTGGAGAAACGCGTTTTGCTTTT